>NC_142787.1:17512197-17673447 GCF_988280905.1 Pimephales promelas
CAGGGTAACGAATAGCAAAAATGTCATCGGTACATGTCTCGCTATAAATTACATCAAACGTGGAAAAGGTCAAAAATGTAGGCTACATTTTTACACGCAACTTGACCACTAACCGCAACTTTCATATATTTTTTTTTTAACTCAACTGTCTCTCACACAATAATGGAAAGCACAGGATAGCGGAATATCAAAGGCAACGAAATGAGCAAAGCATACATCTATTCTGTCTTCAAAAATCGACCAAACGGTACCATGAGACAGTGGCAATTGGAATGCAGCCTCCGGAGGCAGCATAGGACCCTCTGTTTTGATGCACTAAAAGAATCGGCTCATAGGAATCATTTGTTCGGAGTCAGATTACATTGGTTACGTTACGCTGAATTAATTGATTCACTAAAGAGAACCGGCTCCTCCTTAAATCGTTCGTCATCCGTTCTGAAATCGGTCTGCGCAGCTGTATTTATTTTTTTAGTGCTGTAGAAAAGTGTAAACAGAATAGCAATTAATCAAACAGTAGTTCGGTTGTTGGTGAATGCACGCTGGAGATCGATTAATAATTTTTTAATGTTTTTAAAGGGTAATCTGTTAAGAAGAAGAGCAGTTCCCAAACCTAAACAATTTAACTTCAGGTCAAAAAAAAAATTATTAATATGTATTTAACATGGCTAAATCAGTCTGATTATATTAGATTAAGCTACACCAAGAAAGGTACGTAACCCAATGCGCACATTTTAACTTTCGTTTAACGTTATAGAACAGAGGCAGTGTAAATTGTGTGGAGAAGAAAAAAAACATACCTTGTCATTTTTCTTACGACCATGAGTTCTCTTTCTGCGCGGCATGTTTAAGGAATAAGATCACTAAAAACACAACAGTTTTGTTTTCACCAGAGATGCACTTGTGGCAGTGTTTGCTCCTCCTGTGGACTGCATCAACCTGTGCCAGAGGCTTAAAGGAGGCATGAGTTAATAAATCAAAGCACAGTATGTGTGAGTGTCAGCATGAATTTGCTTTTGTTTTGAGGCTATATTGCGTGGCTTTTGTGTGTGCATGCATGCCCTTTCTTCAATCAATATCTGGCTTTCTTTGAACTTAAATAATTACTTTATTTATTTATTTATTTATTTATTTATTTATTTATTTATTTATTTAAATGTGCTGCGTATGTTGTAGGCTATGCATGTTTTGCTGAGACAAACAGTGCCACGCCCCCTCAAACGCTTCTTTTCTCTTTTCCTTCCTTTCTTAAAGGGGACCTATTATGCAAAAAAAAAAAAATCACTTTAGGTGTTTAAACATAGATATATCATATGTGTCCACAGTGCATGTAAACAACCAGCCTATAATGGTAGAAATCTGCCCACTCCTTCTTTTATAATCCCCAAATCATAAACAGTCTTCAAACTAGAGATTCCAGAACCCCCGCCCATGGTAATGCCCAATGCATTGACGTCACACCTTCCCACCGGAACACCCCCCTCAGCTAATCTGAGTGAGATGGTCCTCACTGCAGAACATGAAATCCACGGGGAGGAGTTGGATCCAGATCCCTAAACCCACCCCTAAACCTTCCCAGCCCCACCCCCTGATCCCTAAACCTACCCAACTACACCCCTCAGATCTGGATCCAATTCCGCCCCCTGGATCTCATGTACTGAAATGAGGTGCTACTGGACTGAACTGGCAAAAGAGCTGCAGCCTGACTGGATTTAATTGGGTAAATAGCGAAAATGCAAGTAAAACAAATGATTATCAATAAAGGTTGGACTTGATAGTGTTCCTTACCAAAGATCCAGTGATGCATGGATATTGACATGCTGGCAGAAATTGTGTTTCCTGACATTTATATGTGCCTGATTTCGACGCCGGGGAAATTCATAAAGCAAACTTGCCTCTGAACGCTTTATATAACGTTAAATACAATATAGCCTAGGTAGGTCTAAATCTGGGTGATCACTTCAATGTTATATAGCCTATCGTCATATCGTCCAGCTTTCAAACTTGTATAGTTTTTGTTTGTGTTTATTTAAAAACAATGCAGGGTATGATTTTCCCTCAAAATTCATTGACACAAACAGATACTGCAAATCCACGTTAGCTGGCTGGATTCGCTTCTCTTTTCTGTAGTTTTCTGTAGCTGTGTTTTTAGTGGAATTCACGCTGAAAGTCAAGGGAGAAACCCATGGATAGAGAGTCCACAAAAGCAATGGGATAAAATATTTCAACAATGTTTTTGAGGAATTAGGTGATTCAGATTTGTCTTGGCACAGCTACTAGAAGATTTACAACTGTCAGACTGTCATCAAGCTCAGTTTGAGCCTGCACAGTCCCACAGACATCAGGCAAGAAGTGCAACAATCGGGCTTCAGTCTTCTCCGTTCAAATCAATGGGGTCGTTGTGTCCATTTCTTTTACTGTCTATGAGTGAACCACTGCAGTCCGCCATTTTTGTTTCCTTGCTGAAGATATACAGTGTCTGAGCCACAAATAAAACATTACAAATGTTTCGCTATTGGATGTTCCAGTGAGCAAGAGTCTCCATAGTCTCCCAGCACTGATCCACTGAGGACACCGTGGTTTAATTTAATTTCTGAGAGAAATGTGCCGAAGAGAGCTGCTAACCTGCTGCTTTACAAACGAGGTGATGGTAGTCGATGAGTTGAATCAACTCCATAACAACTAAATACATTTATCCACTAACCATTCGGAAACATCCAGTTGCATTCCAAAAGTTGTTCCCGAGTCTCTTCATCACTGTCCGACTCCGATTTGAAATAGTAAGGCTGAGCACCACTACTTAGAATTTCTGACATTTTGTCTGCGTGTTTTTTTTTTTTTTGGATCCAAAGCAGGAGCTGTAAAGGCCCCGCCCACTTCTGGAAAGCATGAATGTGAGGTAATACTTTAAATACGCTTTCTCTATATTCTGACACGAGATAATAGCTTTATGTGAGGAACACGGCCCTATTTCGAAAGTTTTTGGAATGACATGTTTTCTCTGTTTGTCTTTCTTTCTGGTTATTGCTTTCCTTAGACACACACAAGAAAAAAGAGAAACCCAGCCATCATACCCTCCTGCGTGAAAGAGGCTCTGTGTTTTTCGCCCGAAAAACAACAGATATTGCAGGAAATTCACTTGAAGGATCTCCTGCCAGCATTCTTGAGCAGTACCGTTTGATGTCGGCACTCCTTATATCTTGCTCGGAGCTGAAAGAAAGCTGCTGGTGATTCACACAGGTGTGACACAATTTTTTCTCTTGTTTTTCACTTAAAATAGTTTCCCCCGCTTCAGTTCAGTTCCTGACTGATCCATGCTACAATTTAATCTTCTTTATCTACAAGCTTAAAGTGACAACAATAGAGTGACAACAATAGATTGTTACTCAAAGCTATCTATCAGTAAAAGGCGTGGTGAGGCATATTGACTCATGTACATGTTCTTTCGCAAGACAGTTTTGTTAATTAACCGCTAGACCGCTGAAATTTACATAGTGTACCTTTAATTATGATTTGAACGAAAGCTATTCATCAACTACTTGTTTATGTATTTAGTAAACACGGTTCTATGATTATGCAAATTAGCCCAGCCTCCATTCACTCACACCAGCTCAGAGATCCACTCCTTGATGATCACATGTTGATCATGTGATTGGTTACAAGGCAGTTTGCGACGTCAGAAACACCAGTGATTTTAAACCGCGATTTTAAGACCGTCTTTGGTTCACTGTTTTAAGGAGAAAATACTCAGCAATGGTGCTGACTTATGAATTTGCTCATGGTTTGTCTTAAAGCATATTAGAAACACCACATAGACTTTTAAACAACATTAAAATCTTGATGTTTACCACAGGGGGACTTTAGACCACATAATGAAGAGCAGTTGCCATGAAAATCCAGCAGGTGGCATGCTTTTTTTACTTCTCAGAAATTTTCTACCTTGCAAACTGGTATCATAAAATCGACACTACCACTGACATTTACTATTTATAGTGATCAGATCGTTAATTTATTGCAAATTCCCTAATAATAATAATAATAATACAATTAAAATAAATAAATAATCAAATGATCAATAATTGAAAATATATATTCAAAAATATATTATGCATGATTTAGACAATTTGTATGGACTATGTCTGTAGCCTATACTATGACTATATTTTTAAACAAAATTGTACTATTTTGTTAAAAATATAGTCATAGTATACAAACATAGTAGCTAATTGCGTACAAAAATATTGTTTACTGGACAAATAATTTCTATAAAGAGGCCATCTGTCTAGACAGGTTGTGTCATGATCAATTATTTTGTCCACTTCTGCCACCTTTTTATTTACATCATCATCCTCTATCGGTTTTCATTTCCCAGCAGTCTAAGTAATTAGTAACGGCAGCAGCCAGGAAGGCAGTGTGACTCATTCGGCACAGAACACCCTGGAGTAGAGAAGTGAAGCACATCCACACTCAGATATGCTATACAGGAAGTGTCCAGAGTGGAGTCATCATGTTTGCAGGAACCTTTAAATGCTTGATAATTACAGGCACCCTGTGACAGTGATAACATTCAACCACACAAAGGCACTAGCGACCTAACCGCCACCCGTTTGGATGAGTGTGTGTCTTTATCTGTGTGTGGATAAAGGTCCTCCACCTCAGATAAGATAGAAGGGACACAGTCATTTAAATGGGGCCACTGGCTCGTCTCTCCTTAAATCGTTCAGTTCTCGAGGCACCACTGTAGTATCTATTGACCTCTAGTTCATGAAATCAGCTGTTTGTTTTGTGTCCATGCTAGTGGCTGGGAGTATTGATTTACTAAAGCCAATTAGAAGAACAAGTCTTTCATTCTGCAGAATCCTGTAGCAGCTTGTCTTTACCAATAGCATTTAAGTGACTTACATGTACGTGTAAATGTCTTCACAATCACAACCAGGAAAATGCTATTTCATTTATTTAAATGACAAGGAACGTTCAACGTTGAGCTATTTTATTAATAGCAATCTGTAATTTACATGTAATTTACAAGTGTGGTTATTGTTAAACCTTTGTTTGTTAAAATATATGAAGAGCTCTTTTCCAAAACGCTATAAATCCATTTAAATAGTTTTCAGGAAAACTACATTTTTTACCTAGACCCACACATTTTGTGAATATTCAAATTATCCTGTTTAAATGTTTTATTGGTTCAGTCTGAACATTTTGAACAATAATTATTAAATCAAACAACAATATTGTTAATGATAATTTAAAAGTTAATTTTATTTTTTTCCAAAACGCTATAAATCGAAATAAACCTCAAACAAATAGTACCAATTTCAACATATGCATGAAAAAAACAAATTATTAATACCAATTTCAACATATGCATGAAAAAAACGAATTATTAAAAATGATCAATATATGATAACGATATTCAAAAAAGGGATGGGCACCCCTCCAGCACATGCACACACACACACACAGGCTACATAACATGTGAGCAAAGCGGAGCAGCATGACGCTTAAATATAAGTTTAAAAAAAACAAAAAAACAAAATAAACATTTCACATTTGTTTTTAATAATATTACATTACTTATTTTTATTATTTCATCTATGTTGAGTAGGCTATGAAAAGGGAACCGCATGAGATGAGTAAGATAGGATCAAAATTCAAAAGCTGCCCAATATCGGAAAATATTTGGAGTGCGTCAGACATGATTTTGACCACTTATTAAGTTTTGTTTTGTAGAAAGCTTGTAAATTTCGTTTCATATAAATTGTATCTTCATTTTAATAAATGTTTCATCGACAAATTGACTGGATTAATACATTAGAAGTAAATATCAGACAATATAATCAGGACACAGAGGCGCGCAGGTGAACCGGAGCGCGTCTCATAATATGAACCGAAACACCGCAATGCTTGCCTCACACAGGCCTGAGAACTAAGCTACAGAAAGCTTTAAATATCTACTTTTAAACAAAACAATTAAAAACTAAAATAAATTGGCAACTCTCTGCGTATGTAGGCTAATTCGAAGTATGCGTTTCTCTATGCGCGTTCACTGCGAAGATGGCGAGTAAGCATCATCAACTTTATCTTTGTTGCTGACACTGACAGAAAACACTAGTTTATTAATAAACAATTCAAATGTTTCATGCATAATCATTACTTTTGCCGGTTCTTTGTGGCAAGCTTTATGCATACGTTAAGATGCGGAATATGCAATTAAAAACGCTCATATGGTTTCTCTCCCATTTAATTAAATCAATATGTGATTACTGATAATACAAATGGCTTAAATGATCTACTACTAATCGACTAGAAAACTAGGACTCATTTTGAGGAATGAATGAACATAATAAACCTCTGTTCAGAGTGCCGCCGTGCTGGATTGTGTAGAGCGCTCATTGAATTTGAGGATTTATGGTGTTTAGGCTAAAAACAGGGCTGGCGCTTATCGTGGTTTGGAAAGAAACTGTATCTTGCAGTACATTTTAAACAAGGAAATATAGCGATTCGGCATGAAACGTTGATAGAGCAGTGAAAGGGTTCTGTCCGCAGCAGAATGACACGACAAACTCATTTTTTTTAAAAATGTCGTTTAACGCGTTTTGGAAAAGAGCTCTTCATATGTAATATTATGTTGTTAAAATAAATTATATATAAAGGAACAAATAAATGAAATGAGGTGCTACTGGACTGAACTGGCAAAAGAGCTGCAGCCTGACTGGATTTAATTGGGTAAATAGCGAAAATGCAAGTAAAACAAATGATTATCAATAAAGGTTGGACTTGATAGTGTTCCTTACCAAAGATCCAGTGATGCATGGATATTGACATGCTGGCAGAAATTGTGTTTCCTGACATTTATATGTGCCTGATTTCGACGCCGGGGAAATTCATAAAGCAAACTTGCCTCTGAACGCTTTATATAACGTTAAATACAATATAGCCTAGGTAGGTCTAAATCTGGGTGATCACTTCAATGTTATATAGCCTATCGTCATATCGTCCAGCTTTCAAACTTGTATAGTTTTTGTTTGTGTTTATTTAAAAACAATGCAGGGTATGATTTTCCCTCAAAATTCATTGACACAAACAGATACTGCAAATCCACGTTAGCTGGCTGGATTCGCTTCTCTTTTCTGTAGTTTTCTGTAGCTGTGTTTTTAGTGGAATTCACGCTGAAAGTCAAGGGAGAAACCCATGGATAGAGAGTCCACAAAAGCAATGGGATAAAATATTTCAACAATGTTTTTGAGGAATTAGGTGATTCAGATTTGTCTTGGCACAGCTACTAGAAGATTTACAACTGTCAGACTGTCATCAAGCTCAGTGTGAGCCTGCACAGAGATCAGATCGTTAATTTATTGCAAATTCCCTAATAATAATAATAATAATACAATTAAAATAAATAAATAATCAAATGATCAATAATTGAAAATATATATTCAAAAATATATTATGCATGATTTAGACAATTTGTATGGACTATGTCTGTAGCCTATACTATGACTATATTTTTAAACAAAATTGTACTATTTTGTTAAAAATATAGTCATAGTATACAAACATAGTAGCTAATTGCGTACAAAAATATTGTTTACTGGACAAATAATTTCTATAAAGAGGCCATCTGTCTAGACAGGTTGTGTCATGATCAATTATTTTGTCCACTTCTGCCACCTTTTTATTTACATCATCATCCTCTATCGGTTTTCATTTCCCAGCAGTCTAAGTAATTAGTAACGGCAGCAGCCAGGAAGGCAGTGTGACTCATTCGGCACAGAACACCCTGGAGTAGAGAAGTGAAGCACATCCACACTCAGATATGCTATACAGGAAGTGTCCAGAGTGGAGTCATCATGTTTGCAGGAACCTTTAAATGCTTGATAATTACAGGCACCCTGTGACAGTGATAACATTCAACCACACAAAGGCACTAGCGACCTAACCGCCACCCGTTTGGATGAGTGTGTGTCTTTATCTGTGTGTGGATAAAGGTCCTCCACCTCAGATAAGATAGAAGGGACACAGTCATTTAAATGGGGCCACTGGCTCGTCTCTCCTTAAATCGTTCAGTTCTCGAGGCACCACTGTAGTATCTATTGACCTCTAGTTCATGAAATCAGCTGTTTGTTTTGTGTCCATGCTAGTGGCTGGGAGTATTGATTTACTAAAGCCAATTAGAAGAACAAGTCTTTCATTCTGCAGAATCCTGTAGCAGCTTGTCTTTACCAATAGCATTTAAGTGACTTACATGTACGTGTAAATGTCTTCACAATCACAACCAGGAAAATGCTATTTCATTTATTTAAATGACAAGGAACGTTCAACGTTGAGCTATTTTATTAATAGCAATCTGTAATTTACATGTAATTTACAAGTGTGGTTATTGTTAAACCTTTGTTTGTTAAAATATATGAAGAGCTCTTTTCCAAAACGCTATAAATCCATTTAAATAGTTTTCAGGAAAACTACATTTTTTACCTAGACCCACACATTTTGTGAATATTCAAATTATCCTGTTTAAATGTTTTATTGGTTCAGTCTGAACATTTTGAACAATAATTATTAAATCAAACAACAATATTGTTAATGATAATTTAAAAGTTAATTTTATTTTTTTCCAAAACGCTATAAATCGAAATAAACCTCAAACAAATAGTACCAATTTCAACATATGCATGAAAAAAACAAATTATTAATACCAATTTCAACATATGCATGAAAAAAACGAATTATTAAAAATGATCAATATATGATAACGATATTCAAAAAAGGGATGGGCACCCCTCCAGCACATGCACACACACACACACAGGCTACATAACATGTGAGCAAAGCGGAGCAGCATGACGCTTAAATATAAGTTTAAAAAAAACAAAAAAACAAAATAAACATTTCACATTTGTTTTTAATAATATTACATTACTTATTTTTATTATTTCATCTATGTTGAGTAGGCTATGAAAAGGGAACCGCATGAGATGAGTAAGATAGGATCAAAATTCAAAAGCTGCCCAATATCGGAAAATATTTGGAGTGCGTCAGACATGATTTTGACCACTTATTAAGTTTTGTTTTGTAGAAAGCTTGTAAATTTCGTTTCATATAAATTGTATCTTCATTTTAATAAATGTTTCATCGACAAATTGACTGGATTAATACATTAGAAGTAAATATCAGACAATATAATCAGGACACAGAGGCGCGCAGGTGAACCGGAGCGCGTCTCATAATATGAACCGAAACACCGCAATGCTTGCCTCACACAGGCCTGAGAACTAAGCTACAGAAAGCTTTAAATATCTACTTTTAAACAAAACAATTAAAAACTAAAATAAATTGGCAACTCTCTGCGTATGTAGGCTAATTCGAAGTATGCGTTTCTCTATGCGCGTTCACTGCGAAGATGGCGAGTAAGCATCATCAACTTTATCTTTGTTGCTGACACTGACAGAAAACACTAGTTTATTAATAAACAATTCAAATGTTTCATGCATAATCATTACTTTTGCCGGTTCTTTGTGGCAAGCTTTATGCATACGTTAAGATGCGGAATATGCAATTAAAAACGCTCATATGGTTTCTCTCCCATTTAATTAAATCAATATGTGATTACTGATAATACAAATGGCTTAAATGATCTACTACTAATCGACTAGAAAACTAGGACTCATTTTGAGGAATGAATGAACATAATAAACCTCTGTTCAGAGTGCCGCCGTGCTGGATTGTGTAGAGCGCTCATTGAATTTGAGGATTTATGGTGTTTAGGCTAAAAACAGGGCTGGCGCTTATCGTGGTTTGGAAAGAAACTGTATCTTGCAGTACATTTTAAACAAGGAAATATAGCGATTCGGCATGAAACGTTGATAGAGCAGTGAAAGGGTTCTGTCCGCAGCAGAATGACACGACAAACTCATTTTTTTTAAAAATGTCGTTTAACGCGTTTTGGAAAAGAGCTCTTCATATGTAATATTATGTTGTTAAAATAAATTATATATAAAGGAACAAATAAAAAAAATAATTTAACGAACAACTAAAACACTTAAACAAACTTTAGAAATGCTGCCTTGAAATTTCTAAAATGACCAAAACTAAAACTGAAATAGAAATCATATATACTTTTGTCCTTTTTATTGTGTGTATATACACTCACCGGCCACTTTATTAGGTACACCTGTCCAACTGCTCGTTAACACTTAATTTCTAAGCAGCCAATCACATGGCGGCAACTCAGTGCATTTAGGCATGTAGACATGGTCAAGACAATCTCCTGCAGTTCAAACCGAGCATCAGTATGGGGAAGAAAGGTGATTTGAGTGACTTTGAATGTGGCATGATTGTTGGTGCCAGAAGGGCTGGTCTGAGTATTTCAGAAACTGCTAATCTACTGGGATTTTCACGCACAACCATCTCTAAGTTTACAGAGAATGGTCCGAAAAAGAAAAAACATCCAGTGAGCGGCAGTTCTGTGGGCGGAAATGCCTTGTTGATGCCAGAGGTCAGAGGAGAATGGCCAGACTGGTTCGAGCTGATAGAAGGGCAACAGTGACTCAAATAACCACCCGTTACAACCAAGGTGGGCAGAAGAGCATCTCTGAACGCACAGTACGTCGAACTTTGAGGCAGATGGGCTACAGCAGCAGAAGACCACACCGGGTGCCACTCCTTTCAGCTAAGAACAGGAAACTGAGGCTACAGTTTGCACAAGCTCATCGAAATTGGACAATAGAAGATTGGAAAAACATTGCCTGGTCTGACGAGTCTCGATTTCTGCTGCGACATTCGGATGGTAGGGTCAGAATTTGGCGTCTACAACATGAAAGCATGGATCCATCCTGCCTTGTATCAACGGTTCAGGCTGGTGGTGGTGGTGTCATGGTGTGGGGAATATTTTCTTGGCACTCTTTGGGCCCCTTGGTACCAATTGAGCATCGTTGCAACGCCACAGCCTACCTGAGTATTGTTGCTGACCATGTCCATCCCTTTATGACCACAATTTACCCAACTTCTGATGGCTACTTTCAGCAGGATAATGCGCCATGTCATAAAGCTGGAATCATCTCAGACTGGTTTCTTGAACATGACAATGAGTTCGCTGTACTCAAATGGCCTCCACAGTCACCAGATCTCAATCCAATAGAGCATCTTTGGGATGTGGTGGAACGGGAGATTCGCATCATGGATGTGCAGCCGACAAATCTGCGGCAACTGTGTGATGCCATCATGTCAATATGGACCAAACTCAGCACCTTGTTGAATCTATGCCACGAAGAATTGAGGCAGTTCTGAAGGCAACCCGTTTCTAGCATGGGGTACCTAATAAAGTGGCCGGTGAGTGTATATATATATATATATATATGAACACTGAAAATAAAATAAACGCTAATTAAAAATCTTAGTTAATGCGAAATAAATAAAGCTAAAATAATGTTGGGGTATCCTAGGTTTATTCTCCTGGCATTTTAAGGCAATTAGCATGAAGTGCAATGGAAAGTAAATTATTAATGTCGTGTTTTTTAGGCACTGGTTGTCAGGAAGAGTACAAATGATCATACAGTTTAGATTAGTGATTGTGGTGTAAGTGAGTCTTTGTGTAGACGTTACAGGAAAAACATTCGCTCATCGTTAAAATCTGCTTGTCATTTTCCAATATTAAAATCAAGAGACCAAATGGTATTTTCATTCCTGAAAGAATCACAGGTTTAAAAGCCAAACTAAACGTCTCCCAATAAAAGTTATTGTAAAATATTTGATTGACTTTTCAAAGTTTCTTTTACTAAAATATGTGTTTGTACTATAATTTTGCAAAATAGGTTAGTGGAGAGTATATGTAAACATTTTCCCTACTTTTATTGTCATGCTCATGGGAAGAGTGTCACTTTCCTCTCTCCTTGTTTTGAAAGGTCATGGATGACGTTCAGAGATGTGACGAGCTCACGGATGTCACTGTTTTCGGCTGCAGGAGCAATTAGCCTTTAGGTTAACAGACTCGTGTGATGGTTTGAGATATAGAAATATCTCAGATGTTCAGGTGACCTTCTGTCAGCACAGCAGATAAGAAGAACCCTCACAAAAACTGGAAAAACTAGCACCATTTTTTTCTGAGAGGAAATGAGATAATGCCATTTTTTTTCACAGTGGCAACATACTTTTTCCAGCATAATGAACACCACATTTTTCAGACGGTCTGTCAAAATAAGCAGCTCAATTCTTAAAACGCCAACATTTTAGTGCACAGCTCATCCTGCAGTGATAGCAATGTCTTTGTAACAATGCTAGCAACTGCATGTTCAATGTGGCAGGAACTTGTATACACTGTAAAAAATATTTTCAAGATTTGTTATCACAACATTTTTTCTTTTGTCAAATCAACTTAAACAATTTATTTAGTTCAGATAACTAATTATTTTGAGTTTCTGATGATTAAATTAATCTCCTACATTGTATTAACTCACTTTTTCCAGTTCAATCAACTTAAACTTTTAAGGCAACCAGGTTTCTTACTTTTTTAAGTTAAAACAACAATATTTTTTTTACAGTGTACAATGTAAAAATGTGGATAAAAAATGTAATTTAATTTTAGTTTTAGTTTTCAAAGTCACCATGAAATCAAATAATTTTTATATTTATCTGTGCACAAGTATCTGAGTTGTTGCAGAACTACGCCCCCACTGGTGACAATCGAAACTGCAACTAGAGGTGTGCGCGCTCATGGAACACACACACACACGGATGTTTTCACGAGCTGTTCATAACCAAAGGAGCATCAGCCGCACACTGTGCGGCACACATCTTTTGTTACAGTCATAATGAGGTAATAAAGTTATAAATCTGCAAGTAATATAAAATATATGTAATGTTGACTTTCGTCTTATTCCGACGCCTAGCACTAGACAGAAGTTTTATTTTCTTTGTCTTACATGAAGTTTGAGTTGGGGTTTGGAGTGAACTACAAGGCGGACTCTTTGAATCCATCTTCTACTTTTGTCGTAAGTTGACTAAAGTTTTGTCGCTCGAGTTGTCTTCTCTGATACGGAGAATGGCGGCGAATTCACAAACATGCCAGAAATGCGAGCATGAACGCCCATGACTTCACACCCGATCTCAAATTCAAGCACGAATCCCTCTTTTTTATTTTACTGTACAGGATAATTGGGCAATAATCAGGCAATTGTTTAAGTATGTATGGGTTAGAAAAACGGCTATTTTTAACATGAAATGTTGCATAATGCACCTTTAGTGCAGAGCAAGTACTCAATGCAATCAAATATACTTTCACTTGATGGTGGATCTGGTGAAGAAGCTGCCAGCGATCTAAATATATATATTTTTGAAGATGTTGAAACTGATAGTTTTAATATGTTTGAGATCGCAAATATGAGCCAGATGCTGAATGTGAAATGAGCTCTGACGAGAACAGTGATGATGACGGTATAAAGCATATGCTCAAACTAATCCCTTCCAAGCTCCAAAATATGATTTTTATTCTTCTTCTGTAATTGTTACTCGAAGAGTTTTATATCATCACAACAGGTAGAGGTCCATCCGTGATAAAAATAGATCCGTGTCGCTAAAGACCCTAAGCAGGTTGAGCAGTTGAGCAGTTCTTCTCTACAGTCTTGTGCCTTTGGGAGCTGCTGTATCTCTCTCTCAGGCTACTACACAGAAACCCAATTACCGGCACAGGACACATCAGGCTATTACAGATATATCAGCAATGGGGGATGTTGTGAAACTGTTTTTTTAGGATGTTGACTCAACAGACTTTACAGCAAAAAGCATCATTATGCTCATATACAATAAAGTGTGAAGTCCATATCGGCAACAAGTGACATGTTGATAATGTGTCCCAAGCTCTGGGCTTTACAGGTAAATTGTGCAGTTTTTCTCCTTCATGTTGCATGCAAAATAGATGCTGTCATCGTGTGCGATAAATCCGGCTGCAGATGGCCATATGGTCAGATTAATTTCCTTCAATATTTGTGTCACTGATATGACACTGAGCACTGACAGCAAGATAGAGAAGAGAGATGGCGAAAAAGGAGAGAAAGGTTTCCATGACAACTACACATCCTTGACAAATTACACAGTTTGAGGACAAGAGTAGGCGATAAGAAAAGAATGTGTGCATGCATGTGATGAAGAAAGAGAACGAGAGAGCGAAGATTAGAATACCTGGTCTGAGTCAGATTATCATTGACTCCTGGCAAGAACTGCTGTTTTATGAACCATTGTATACGATTAGTCATTACATCAAAGTATAAAAATTCTGCTGTCATTTACTCACCCTTAATTGTATGGATTTCTTTCTTCTCCTTAACACAAAAAAAATGTTTTTAAGATAATATTTTGTTGGTAACCAAACAGTTGATGGACCCCATTGACTTCCATGGTTTTTTTTCTCCCCTCCATACTATGGAAGTCAATGGGGTCCATCAACAAAATATTATCTTAAAAACATCTGAATATAATATATGAACAATTCATTTAAAAGAAAACAAAAATTGATGCACCTCTTGATGGAA
Source organism: Pimephales promelas (assembly GCF_988280905.1). Lineage (NCBI taxonomy): Eukaryota > Metazoa > Chordata > Actinopteri > Cypriniformes > Leuciscidae > Pimephales > Pimephales promelas. Next base: position 17,526,720 of record NC_142787.1, read on the forward strand.
AGGACGTCATAACATTAATTGATTTCCATCAAGAGGTGTATCAGGTTTTGGTCAAGATCTTGTATTGACAATGCAAGAGTCCAGCACTCTGTAAAGTCTCCTTCAGCACATCCCAAAGACTTTCAATACATTTAAGATCTGGACTTCATTTAAGATCTGGCTAATTCATGTGTGAAAATGATTCTTCATGCTATTTCAGAACTATTCAATCCTGATGAATCTTGACATTGTCATCCTGGGATATGGCCATGATCCTACATGGTTGTTTAAAGGGATACTCCACTGTTTTTTCATATTAAACTGTTATTCCCTTAACTAAGACGAGTTGATACATACCTCTGTCATCTCAGTGCATGCACTCAATTGCTCTGGCGCGTGAGACACTTTGATAGCACTGAACTAGCCCAGTTCATTCAATATGGGCCAAGCAAAGAAGCGACCAAACATCTCCACATTTTCCCTATAATACAGTTACTCAAGCAGTGTAACTCAACCTAGGACGGTGACACAAAATAAAACGTTGCGCTTTTCTATGCATGAAAATGGATAACTACTGTAAGTTGTATGGCGGAATACCACAGCAAGTGCTTGGGAGCACTTCGACTCGGCGGACATGAAAAAACGGTGGAGTATCCCTTTAAGAAATGAAAAGCTACACAATCTCCATCAATTAGGATTAGAAGAACTGTTGCCCAATATATAACATACTAGAAACATAATAATCCCTGCAATAATTATCTAATCAGAGACCCATAAGTATTTGCTTATTTACTTTAAACTTTAAGTTTCATTTCCAGAAACAAGGACCAAAGCCACCTTTTCTTGCTTATTAGGAGCTGAAGTGTCTTATGCGTCAACAATACACGGCCAGTCGCACATTTATTTACAATTAATTCTTTCAGCCAATACCTTTGGAATCTAACATGTCTTAAATCCATGTAATATATTTCTTGTATTTCGATTTAGACAATTTCCTAATTTTTGACAGCCAGACGGTAAGATAACTGTTTCTCCTTCTCCTCCTTCCTATCCCGAATCCCTCTGAAACAGCATATGATTGTATAAACATATAAGGGTGAGTGGCTTTCAAGCTAACTTTAAGTAAATAATACAAAGATACTGTACTGCATAAAACAGAAATAATATGACAATAATAATAATACAAATTGGCCACATTAAATTGGCTCTTACATTTCCCATGTAGCAGCTTTATATATTTTACTGTTTTTATGGTTTGTAGTACAGTATGCTTTATTTAATCTAAAGCTAAATGTTTTGAGTAGCCATCCCATTACTGGTTTTCCTTTCTGTGGGCATTAAGGCTTATTGCCGTAAAACCTTCCAATCAAAAAATGATTACCGATAGGTCAAGCGCACTGCACAATCCATCGCTCTTTCGCTCTTTCATCAATGAGTTTTACACTTAATTCATCTGCAGCAGTTTAAACACTCACACACACTGTTTACACAGCCATCATGGCCTCCATGACGTCTTCTGGTCTGATTCAGAGTGTCCATTATTCCATCAGACCTTTCATTTCCTGTTGTTTCACCCCATCCCCCTCCGCAGGTCTTGGTTTTATCCCACTATATGCTTATTGTTCATCCACCATTTGACATTACCGAGTCTCTTAATGACAAACTCCCAGCTGTTACGGTGCAGTTTAGATGAGGTGGCAGTAATCAGATGTGAGAGATTATCTCAATTGGCTGATCTGGTTTTTCCACATTTGACGTGTTAGTGTCCATGTTTGATCAGTGAAGCCTTTTTAATTACACAGTAAATGACCAGCAAAAAGGAGCGTTTTGCATGACCGAGTACTTCCGACACTATAAGAAAATCTTTGAGTTCGAGTCTGTGGTTTGCGCAGTGGCAGCCCGCCAAAGTTGATACAGTAATGGTGTAGTGGTCTTACTTTCTGTCCAACTTTCCAAACCCTTTTTAAAGAATAAAATCATGCACTTCACTGTTCACTCATGAACCTTTCTATTCTCTTCCTCATCTATTTCCAGGTGCAAAGTCTAACGTGTTTGGTGTTTAATGCAAACAGGTGTTGCTAGGTGGATGTGGATGAGTGAAGCTGCTTCAGCAAATGGACTGTTTGCTCAACGGTGCATCTGATAGGCCTACGAGAACAGACCTGCTGATTTATTTTTCATACAATGTCTGGCTGTTTGTTAGCATTCTCATTCATCTCAATGACGTTGCTTGGTTGCTGAATGACACTAAGAACGTGCACAGTCCCAAGCCTCAGTAGACCAAAAGAAAACACATTTATTGGGAGATTTTAGAAGTATGTGTTCCATGAGGATCACAAACCAAACCAACACAAAACCCAAACTCATAATATTTACCACACACATAATAGCTGTTTTTATGTAAAACAAAGAGATTGTAGTTTTATTCAATAGTATTTTGATTATAGGTAAGTAATAAGCTAACACAAATTATTTGTTAAAGTGGCTCTTAGTTTTGTGACATGGGCCTATTTCTAAAGCTGCTAAAAAAAAAAGGAATCCCTTGTTGCCGCCATATTGCACATCAACAGGCTCATTCCAGCGTCACAACTCTGTGTTTTGGCCATCACCACACCAACAACTGCAAGTTTTCCATTTGAAAACATTTCCTAGTCATTCGTGTGCTCGTAATGCACAAAACTGTCTTTTGGACCTTGAACTGTTTGGTTCCCATTGTAGTCCATTATATGGAGAAAAATCCTGGAATGTTTTCATCAAAAAACTTAATTTCTTTTTGACTGAAGAAAGAATGAAATGGACATCTTGGATGACATGGGGGTGCAAATTATCAGCAAAAGTAAAAAAAAAAAAAGTGAAATACTCCTTTAATGGCTATTTTAAAGTTGCCTTGTTCTGTTTGTTTATTTCAAATTCACAGGCAATTGCACAGAATTCAAGGCAACTAAACTCAAGCCACCGATAGACCTGGATAACACCGTCTATTCAGAGATACCAAGAGCTAAAGTGTGGGTGTGAGCACTCTTGTGACATGCACAGCTTTATAAACGTGGCACAAAACAAAAGATGCTGACATCAAAAGAGACCGGTGTCTGTCTCAACTCGCTTCCAGCCTCTCTCTCTTTAATACAAACACTTATTTTGGCACGACACTGCGCCTCGTGTTCATCTAGAGTGGACTGAGCTTTGATAGATCGTCTGGGTCATTGTGACAATGACTGAATACATCTGTGAGATTATTCATGAGGGTTTGTTGCCTTCCTCTTCACGGTCTTCTTGGTATTTATACAAAGGCCTTTAACGAATCATTAAAAATCAAAGTTTTTAAAGGGATAGTTCTCTTTGAAATAATTTTTTGATATGTTTTAGCTTACCTCAAGGGCATCCGAGATATAGGTGTGTTTGTTTCCACAGTATTTTCAATTTTCATATTTTTAGGTCAAACCGTTCTTGTCTGTCAGTAATATAGTAATGCAAGAGATCACTTCCGGCACTTTCCAGTGCGCTTGCGCAGACCGAAGCGCCCGTGCCTTCGCAGATCACTTGGACGTGGCTGTGGTTACAAGAGGTAAAAATGATTTAAATACTGTTTGTTTTCCCACACAAACCGCTCATTTCGTGTCTTGGGCCATCAATGTGCACTTACATTTACGAGTCATTAAATCATCTTTAATTTGGACTTCTCTGTGGATGGTCTTTGAGGTGGTGACCATAGACCTGCATTATATGACTGACAGACAAGAACGGTTTGACCTAAAAATATCAAAATTGAAAATACTGTGGAAACAAAGACACCTACATCTTGGATGCCCTTGAGGTAAGCTAAAACATATCAAAAATTAATTTCTAGAGCCCGAATTACTCACTAGCAGTGTTTATGCATGGCATATAACAGTCTCAAGGTCAGTAAGTGTTAAATATTACATATTTGGAATTTCTTATGAAAAAGCATTGTTCAGGTCAAACGAGTAACCCTTGATAATCATTATTTAATTGTTGTTGTTTTAATCCTTGTTAAGATTTGTAAACTCATCAAAATATAATGTCATAAGTTGTTGTTTAGATGGTATAAATGCTTTTGAAAAATCTAGGAATCTTTTAATGCATTTGTGCATATCTATCTGTCCGTCTGTCTGTGTATAGATAGATAGATAGATAGATAGATAGATAGATAGATAGATAGATAGATAGATAGATAGATAGATAGATAGATAGATAGATAGATAGATAGATAGATAGATAGATAGATAGATAGATAGATAGATAGATAGATAGATAGATAGATAGATAGATAGATAGATAGATAGATAGATAGATAGATAGAGGTTGTGAGTGTGGGAATGCATATCATTGGTGTTTAATATGGATATGCTTTCCACACGCAGCTCTTGTGGAGCTGTTCAGCGCTGCGGTGCTGAAACCTCATCATGACGCAGACGGTTACGTCAACTATTTAACAATTATCCTACTGAACAGCCGTTCCCTTCTTATTTATCATTATAAGTTATATCCTTAGATTGGGATATAACTTCTAGTCGATTTGGCTAAAGAACGAGATATTAATTTGAACCGATGTAAACTATTCAACGAGATTATAAAATCTAGCTCATGACCTCCGAGTGGTTCGCGAACATTTGAGCAGTTTTGTCCGTGTAATGTTTCTAACAAAAGCTTCAATTCCTGCTCAATTTCTAAGCGTTATAATGGTCGTCGGCTATTTATAGAGAAGCATTCCCCTCCGCTTCCATGCGCAACTCACCCCGCCCGACTCCCCCGGGACCGGAGCATCCTACCCCAGGTAGAAATCGACGACGTCAGAGCGGTTCGTAATTTGACGAGTAAACATCCCTTCCCCTTCCACAACTCTCTCATTGGTGGCTTTCCATGCGCGTTCAATTACTCGCTCACACTGCATCAGAATTAAGAGGAGAATCTAGCTTCATCCAAGGAAGGCTTTTAGAGCTGGATTGATATTTGTTTGTGTTTACATAGTCTCTATTTATTTGTTAACTTATTTCTATTTAATAGTTTTGTATTCGTCGTGATCACCCAGATCATTTTTAAGTGGTTGTAATTGATTTGAAATGGAAGAAAGATGTCGTCCAATGTTGCTGTGCAGTGTTCTTGCTCTGTTCTGTGCGCTGGTGTCCTCCGCTGTGGACAGACAGTATCTGAACGAATGGGCGGTGGAGATTCCAGGAGGAGCCCAAAATGCGCGAGCCATCGCCGACGAGCTCGGATACAAATTAGTCCGACAGGTAAGTCACACCAAACACTGTGTTTTTCAGGGGTAAACCACTTGCCTCATACACATCTGTACCTGTATCAGTGTTGCATGCTATTGTATGTTCCCAATATGTTGTGTAATGCATTTATTCATAGCAACACTGTTGCTTGCCGGATCATATTTGATCTGTTATGTCGATATGAAGGTGCATTAGAAAAACGTGTTTAATCAGTTGCCAGAACTGCTTAACCATTATAAACACTGAAGCATCTGCTGGGTGATGGTTGAATGTGCTTTGCAACTAGGATGCTTATTATTTTTGTATAATCTAGATAGTTAGTTAGATCTGACATTTTATATAGATTTTTTTGTTAACACAACAATGCAAAATGTAGATAGCAAATAAAATATTTAATGCAATTTCTACATTTGCTATAATTCAGACATGCCACAGTCAGCTAGTTAAAAAATCACCTGTTGTGTCTCAAGAAACTCAAGAAAACCCAAGTAAGCTGCTATGCATTTGTAGATCTATAATAAATCTTTTTTTTTTTTTTTTGTGAAGTAGCTTCAGGCCGACTAGACCAGACAGATGGGAACTGCGTCATTATGGCCAGGCTTAATTTAGCTCCAAATATGAACCGTTCTCTTCAGTCAATTCTCTTTTTTTGTTCATCTGCAGATTGGGGCGCTGGAAAACCATTATTTATTCAAGCGACACAGTCACCCTAGCAGGACCAAAAGAAGTGCGGATCATATCACCAAACGTCTATCGGAAGATGACAGGGTATGAGACTTTTCCAAAGCCCTTGCACTGCTGTCTTTCTGTGTAGTACATTATAAGAAGATGGGCATTTATTCAAAAACTCATCTGAGATATCAATAAAAATGATGTATGTAGGCTTATGTCATGCATTTTCATAGTTTGATATTCACAAAGAATAAATCATTCCTATTAGCAACAGTTTGAATGTGATTTTGATGTAGGAGATGGTTCTGAATGGCACCTGTGGCTTCTCCTTTAGGTGTCCTGGGCCGAACAGCAGTATGAGAAACGAAGGGCCAAACGTGCCCCGCTGGGGACAGAATGTAAGGACTGTTCGGTGGACAAACTCTTCGACGACCCCATGTGGAACCAACAGTGGTATCTAGTGAGTCTCGACATCTTAATTTTCCTTTGTCAAAAGTGCTGTTTGAATTTCTTTTGCTCTGCAAGAATTTTCAGGCAATGATTCCAGAGGTATTTTTTTCTCATTCGTTTTCATAATTGTTGTTCTAAACCTTGATGTACTTCACTAAAATAATTTGGTGTAGGATTTATTTTGAAATAATTTTTCTACTCATAAGTTGCTAAATTTCACAAAGATGTACAAAAAATGGTAAATATCCATTTAATTAAAGGAGGTAAAATGACAAAGTATTTTCTTTCTGTAAAACGGACTGTACTCTTTAATTTACAACTTGGAAAAAGCAATGTGTGTGTGTGTGTGTGTGTGTGTGTGTGTAGTTTACTGTATATAAATTATAATTATTAGTGCTTTCAAATCGATTATTTGCAATTAATTGCATCCAATAAAAGTATGTATATATATTAGGGCTGTCAAACGATTAATCGCGATTAATCGCATCCAAAATAAAAGTTTGTGTTTATATAATATATGTGGGTGCACTGTGTATAATTATTTTATATATATATATATATATATATATATATATATATATATATATATATACACACACACATGAATGTATATTTAAGAAAAAAATTTATATATAAAATATTTATATTTATATATAATATAAATTATATATAAATCTATATACATAATATACATGAAAATATTTCTTAAATATATACAAGCATGTGTGTGTATTTATATATATAAAATAATTCTACACAGTGCAACCACATATATTATATAAACACAAACTTTTATTTTGGATGCGATTAATCTCAATTAATCTTTTGACAGCCTATATATATATATATATATATATATATATATATATGTGTGTGTGTGTGTGTGTAATGTATAATGTATGCTTTGTTAGTTTGTATGTTTGAAACTTTGATATTAGGTCCGATTAATCACGAATAATCGTTTTGACAGCACTAATGTATATTATTTTGTATAACTAGTTTTAGAAGGTATTGGGAAACTCACTCGATAGGAGTGGGTGGCCAGTCCTAAGGTGTTTTCTCTAATTCACATTTCCATGGTAACAGCATGTTAGTCATTCGGTAGAAGTTGAAATCACACTACTTGTCTACTTGTCTTATATATCATTGCTTAAAAACCTCAGATCCCAGTTTGACTTGAAAACTTAATGTGTTCTCGATAAAAAATAACAATTTCTAATACTAGAACCGATGGACTTGTGTGCTCAAATGCGGAACCCATTAATGTTATCAACAGCTTTGTTGTAACAATCCTTTTTGGTGAATTACATTTCCTGTCTCTTGGCTTTCAGTACGGGGTCAGTTGTCCCTCTGGACCCGATGTGTGGTTGAAGCCCAGTGTTTTTAAGCTTTCAGAGCTCATAGTATGGCTAAACAAAACATTAGATAAAGGAGAACGCTTCTTAATCCCAAACAACAGAAGAGTCAATCACACATTAGTACCAATTTACTGAAACACAATGGATTGATGGGTTTATCTTATGGAAGCCAAGCTCTTAATGCCAGAGAATGGCTTCCGCACAGTCACAGATGGGAAGGATTCAGCTGGCTCTAATATGGATCACAGCTCATGGTTTATATAGCAAGTCACTCTAATAAAATTGAAAACATCCATTTGCATTTCCGACTGAGGGATTAATTTTTTGGACAAACATTTTACTCTAAAACGCAATTTAGCGGTGGCATGAACCGGCAGAGAACATTTGTTCATTCCTGTGTTGAGCATGTTTGTGTGAGCGCCGCCACCTCTTAACCTAATTGCTCATGAAGTTCCTGTCCAGTTTATTTTAAACAGTGCCTGTCACTGAATTTAGCTCATTAGCTGATGTAAACCTCTCCATTTTTTCGGAATCAACCCAGATGAAAGTGATCCAAAGTGAAAAATAGAGTACAACTAAAAATCCCATTCATTTGATTTCTAATAGTAATGCATGAACCTCTTGAAGCAGACCTACCATGGGCTCAAAGGTTGTGAAGTGATGGTTTTAGCTACTGTAAAAACCACAACTCTGTAATTTTTACTATTAACCGATACACGTAAATTGTGCCCAAAGTGCTTAGAAGTGATCTCTCACTCCCATAAAGCATTGACATAGCTGTTTGTGAATAATTCGATAATTTGAATTATTTTGAATTTATTTGAATGTAATTTTCTTGACTAGTCATATATTTACATGAATGCATAGTATATTAGCCAATAGTTTTAGCTAGTCCTTGTTTGAAATTAAAGTTTGCAATGCTTTTATTCATCTCAGAGGTTGGTTTGGTTTGGATTCTAACCCTTTTTAATGCAGAATGGAGAAAATGAACAAAAAAAGCCCAAGGCTTCTTAAAAGTGGGCAGCCTCCTTGTGCTCCATTGGTCAATTTGAGTGATGATGCAGTGAAGGCAGGTGGTTAAATAGGGACAGAAACAATGACGTTCATCCTTAGGAGATGAAAGGGTAGATAGAAAAGAGGGATATGGATTTACGGAGGAGAAAGACGGCTCAGTGAATAGATTACATTTCACCAGAGAAGACTGCTGATAATTCAATTAAAGAGATGACTCATATCATATCTTTCTTTCTCTGTATTGAAAACACTGTGTACATGGAACATTTTTAGACGTACCACTGTGTTTGACTGCATCTCTTTTGAGGCAATGATCAAGCTAGAGTGTTTATACACCTACCCATAGTGAAGTTTCTTGACTCACTTAAAGGTGCTATGGCGGTGGTAGATGAGTAATGTGGGGTTTACAGCCCTCCTGAGGTCACGCTGGTTGTGATTGTGCTATGTGGCAGAGCCGTCATGTGTGGCGGGTCGTTTCTTTCTCTCCCCCTTCCCCCTCCTGTCTTTCCAGAGTGAGACCTCGGCTATGAGTCATGCTTCATGGTAGTGTTACTGCAGCGTCTATGCATAATTCGTGAGCAGATCATAGAACTATTTGTTCCTCTCTGTCCTTTATTCCATCACTATTATGCTTTGGTACATAAATATGTATATATACTATATAGCTGTGTTTTGAATTAAGTGACAAGATTTTTTTTAATGATCGAATTTTTTTTTGGTGTTTTGTGAAGCACTTTTAATAGCTTCCTCCAGCCTCCATCGATCAATTTTAGGAAAATAGCCTAGGCTGTGTGGGACAAGCATAGAGTGAATACGCCCCTTCTCTAATGGAGTAGGTGTTTTAGATCTGCAATTTAACTGGATATCTGCATTGTGAGCAAACAGAATAGATTGGAACATTATTGAAGCTTGTTTAGGCCATTTTTGTATAGGCCCCCTTTAGTTTAGCAAGTGATGGAAGCCTTTTTTCACATAAAAAATTAAGAGAAAAGTCATTGACATGAAAAAGCTGAATTTCTTTGTCGTAATTATGATATTTGCCGTGTGACCTCATAATTTCGACTTTCTGACTTTTTATGTCATCATTTTAACTTTGTATTTCATAATTTCAACCTTATCTCAAATTCGGAAATGGGATAGTTATGACATGAAAGCATTAATTTTATTCTTATAACTTGTATGAATAACTCAATACTCAAAAAGACCAAATTTGTGACCATTTTCTATATGTCGTGGGCTGTGTCTGAAATCGCCCCAATACCCTTAAATGGGGCACTATTTGAGGGCACAGCCATTTGTAGTTTTAGAAACCACAATGTACGTTATCAAGTGCACTCATTCGTTCCCACTATGCACCGCAATAGCGAGTGTACAACCAATGTACACTCATATAGTAACACAGTCTCATCCCAAATCGTCATATAACTGACATTTTGGGACGTATTTTGACCATACGTCAATATCCGCCTTTTTAGGGCCCCCTTAAACGTCGGTAGATGGCGATCCCGGGCCGTCATACAACTGACGCTTTACCTTTAACGTCAGTTAGGTGACGGGTTAGGTTTAGGGTTAAGTTTAGGTATGGGGTAGAGTTAGGATCCCATAACCTCATCTACCGACGTTTAAGGGGGCCCTAAAAAGGCGAATATTGACGTATGGTCAAAAGACGTCCCAAAACGTTAGTTATATGACGATTTGGGATGAGACCGGGTTGCATATATATATATTTATGTATATATAAATCTATGCGCTGCTGAAACGGCTTCAAACGGCTGGTCCAATGTGGCTACAGCGTAATATCATACTGGCTACAGCGTAATATCATACAGGTATAAATTCCTTTTTACTTGATTGTTAAATTACTTGATTAATTAAGGTTTATACATGCTAGTTTCCATGACAGAGTTCAAGATAAATCTTTTCATCTTACTACTGGAGCTTTGAGTTTGCTAAGTTTCAAATGATTATTAAATGGCAAGCACAAACTAGTCCTTCCGGTGAATTCACTCACTCTTTTTAATTCACTCCTACAAGTGAACTATTTTAGTGGAGTAATGTAGGGAAGGGAATACTGAATGAGGCTATAGGGTGCGATTTCGAACGCTAACGTGATCTACAGAAAGAGTCACTAAGTGAATCAATGAACTAATGTGATTTATTTTGTTGAATAGAATCAAAAGATTCAATTCACTAAAATGAATCAAAATCCGACTGGATGGCAAAATCTGCTAATACATTTGACACTACTCTGGTTAACTACATTTTATATACTAGCTGCAGACTGTATTTCCCAACACTGCGAAGAAGCTCTCTGATATTTAATTATCGGTCAATAAGAAAAATCCCCTCATGGTCTAGTATGGACTGAAAATACTCTCCACAAACTAAAAGGTCAGCTTGGGCGATTCTATCGCCGGCTTTCATTTTCAAGCAAACAGCTTTTGTTGGAAGGGTCAGTGGATGTGTCATACGAAGAGGCTTTTGTCTTTATGAAAAGGTTGAGAGTACCTCAGAATGTTGAGTGGTACTCAGGTATATGACGGTGAATTACTCAGCACACTTAAACTGTCTTTCCTCTTCCTCCCCTATCAGCAAGACACCCGGACGTCTTCATCCCTCCCCAAATTGGATCTACACGTGATCCCGGTGTGGAAGAAGGGCATCACAGGCAAAGGAGTGGTCATCACCGTGCTAGATGACGGTCTGGAGTGGAATCACACCGACATATACCCTAACTACGTAAGTGTGTCGTCATGCAACGCCTACTGGACTACCATCCGTAAACCTCTGCGCTGTAGTTTCCATGCCAACGGCTACCCCTTCAACCGTGCAGAGGATTATCCATAGTGACACCTACCACAACACGAGCAAAGACTTCCAATGTAGAAGGCCACAAACCAAAAATCTCACTCGCTCATTCAGAGCTATTTAAAAATTCAGTCTGAATGAGTACCAATTACATAAGACTGCAGTGAGCCCAGCATCCTTTTTTTTTGCAATAGAGACGACTCATAAATCACAGGATAATATCAAACATCTGTTTCCTATTAGGATTTGAGTACATAGTAGCATCGGTCGTCGCTCTGCTGTTGGCTTGTTTACAAACAGCAGTCAAAAAGAAACCTTTAAAAGAGACTCGTATGTGGCTGATGCTGGCAAGTGTGGCAATGTGTGTGCACACACTCACACTAAATAAAAATATACTTAGAAAATTTGTTTTATTTGCATAAACTTACACATTAAATTCAAAGTGTTTGACAGGTGACTTAAAAAAAGCATATAAATATAATAAACAAAAAAATAAGGTAGGTAGTAACAACCAACACAGTAAGTTTTATGTAAGTTTATGTATGCATCTGTAAATACTGTCACATGAACTTATAGGTTTCTGCATTCACGCTATGCTGAAATTTCCATAATTGTGAAGTTTTCTGACAATGTATTTATCAGCAGTATTTATCCCAAACTAATATTCACATTTTGGGCCAGTTCACACAAAACATGTTTTTTTGCTTTTAAAAGCATGAAATTCAGAACAGAGTAAAAAAAAGGTCTTCAGACATGTTTTTTTTTTTAATTGAACTTATCTAACTTGAACGCCGTGTTTTTAGAACATTGTGTCATACACGAGATGCTGTAAAAGAGGCAAAGACGTCCATTGTAGCGAATTAAAAACAATGGAGAAACAGCGCCGTGGCCTACAAAAACGTGTGGAATGACTTTTTTGGTTATTAAACTTTTTATAAAAGCTTAATTGGATTTGTACATTTTGAGCATTTTCCTAGAAACAAATAATTTTCTTATGGGACATGTGTATGAACCACCTTGAGTATAATCTTAGTTGTAAAGTTACGGTAATTCCGACTATGGGAACACAGCATAATTCGGCATTTAGTTATCATCTTAGGATATAGGGCCTAACATATTTTTATACAATTTGCCATAAAATTAGTGCTTTCCAATTGATTAATTGCAATTAATTACATCCAACATAAAAGTTTATAAATATACGTATGTGTGTTTGTATATATACATAAATACAATAAATTTACTGCATATTTATGAAATTTTGTTAGAAGCGATTAATCGATTTGACAGCACTACGTACTGGTAAATAAAACTCTTTGCAATTCAGTGTAATTAGAAACAGTAGCGCACTGCAAATCCTTCTCTCTTTCTTGATACACTACACTTCCTACTCTACTTATAGCCTATTTGTTCTGTTTGTGCTAGAATCTAATTAATAATAATCTGCTTTCCTCAATGTAGGATCCTGCTGCTAGCTATGATTTTAACGACAACGATCCTGATCCCTTCCCCAGATACGACTCCACCAATGAAAACAAGTGAGTGAATGAATCTCTATACTCATCTCCAAATGAATGGGCAGAAAATCTCAAGAGATCCTAGGATCATAATTGCTGATCCAAACTTAAAAAACACAAGGACAGATTTTCCAAAGGTTTTAGCCTTCCAATTATCTTTAGCACCTCATACAGCGATAAGGAAACTGATTAGTGACTGGGAAATGTTACAAGCCTTGGACTGTCATAGTTATTTTCTGACCTCTTTAAAGAGATTTGCAGATTTATTTAACATCATACTAAATCTGTTCAGGGAGAATTAGACCAAGCTGGCATTGCTTTCCATCTTTAAGCTGCTATGAAAGAGAACTGACAGTGTCAGTAGGTCTGATCCAAGAAGGTCTGCTCTCCATCAGGGAATGAGTGTAATCCATTCCAATGGTACCTAACTCTTACATACCCTTACATAAGAGGATCAGAATCCATGCACATCTATTACGTGCATACATGCATAATCAAAATGAAAAAAAATAAAAATAAATAAATATATATATATAATTATTATTTATTGTTTAATTTATCACATTAATCCCATATACAGTATCAATACTATAGATATCTGTGCCAGAGGAAAGCATAAATAGATTACAAAAATGTATTGTATTGTTATACACACACACAAGCACACTCACACATACGCACACACCCATATACACACACACACACACACACACACACACTGTTTTTTGCTTTATGTACAAATGCAGATTAGTGTGTCACATCATTAGTGCCTCAGGAAACATGTCAAATTGAAGTATTTTACATTTGCATACAGGTCAGAGAGCATATTTAATTGCAGTAATTTTGTGATGTGTTATTTAATAATTAAATCAACACGATAAATTGACGGTCCTAGTCAAAGTGAAGCTTTGAAACAGAAAAATAAGTGGTCATGAAAATATAAACACTCATTATTCTTCATCCATGTGATTGTGTGTCTAGGCCAGTGAATGACTCATACTGTGCAGCTAGTTTTTGTTTTGCTGATACACACACACACACACACACACACACACACTCATAACACTTATAAAGGCACATTGCAAGCTCGTTCAACCTCTCGCCCGCCCATATCAATATATTATTTTGTCAACTGTGCTCAAGGTGCTTTGCTATGATTGTCTGTACCGTGTTAAATGCATCAACAGCTCATTAGTGTTTCAGAGGATGGTTATTACAAAGGAGGGAAACAAAAAATCATTAACAGTTTTCAAGAGGAAACATTTTCACATTTTCTAAAACTAGCATCATCATTATTATTGATAACCATATTAGTACCTATAGTGCATGATATGATGTCTCAAATCATATGGCTTCTTAAGAAAAGATTGCGTTTACAAGAGACTGGTCTTTTGGTTTTCACTTGGAAGACAATTAAATGGTTAGAAACATCTCATAAAATATATCCTGTGTTTTGGACAAGTAAGCAACCCCTTTAGCAACCACCCAAAATACCTACCAACTACCAAACACTAGCAACCTCCCGGAACACCTTAGCAACCACCTAGCAACTATCCAAAACACTAGCAACCATCTCTTGGCGTATTCCTTGTGTCCGAAGATCAATGAGAAGGATTTTGTCTAAGGCAGCAAGCTCTCAATTGGCTACAAAGACTTACAGACTTTAGAGCAGATGGGACAGAGAAAGTTCAGGTTGCTGTCGTTGGGTACTTGGGCAGCCAATTCTATCTTTCATTTACACTTCGCTTGGGCAGTTTTCACTCTGAGTTCTTCAAATTCCCTGGCAGCCTTCCATGTGATGTTTCTCCACTTGGATCTGCCAGTATCTCCCAGTCTTGGGGGTTAACATCAGTTTGTATCAACTGGTGCTTCAGCTGCTCCTCGATTTCACTTGCCCTGGCAAAGTTCCTCAAAGAAAACCACTTTTGGCAGCCTCTCATCATCCATGCGTAACACATGTCCTGCCCAGCGAACCTGACACAGTAGCAGCATATTCTCAAAGCTTGGTAAACCCGCTTCTTCCAGAACTTCTGTATTTATCTTGAAGTCTTGTCACTGGCATAATGAAACAGCGAAAGGGGGATGGGACCTGTACAGGACCCATGATTCAGAACCACACAGCAGAGTGCACAGCAGGCGCAATGAGTGGTTCTGCCAGGCACATTTTTGGAGGTGGCCAAAGGAGCAGGCTTTGGCGAGCCTGTGGTCCAAGTCCTTGAATATTGTTAAATCATTTGAAATGATGCATCCCAAATAGGTGAATTGGTCCACTGTGTTCAGAGAATGGCCACTGATGTTGATCTTGGGTAGATTATACGTGTCTTTTGTAGGCTTCTGGTACATAACTTCAGTTTTCTTCAAGCTGATAGTCAGACCAAATGTAGCAACCATCTAGCAACCCCCAGAATATCCTAGAAACCACCTAGCAACCAGCCAGAACCCCCTAACAACTTAGCAACCATATCTAGCAACCATCCAGAATAACCTAGAAACCACCTAGCAACCAGCCAGAACCCCCTAACAACTACCTAGCAACCATTCATCAACCACCAAAACACACTATTGTCATGCAACCACCCAGAACACAAAAACAACCATGTAGAAACCACACAAAACACCCTAGAAACCACAGAGCAACTGTACAAAACACCAAAGCGTGTAGTAATGCCCTAAAACACACTAAGACCTTAGCAACCACACACCAGTATGATGTAACCATGTTTGCAAATCTGTGTTGGTCCACACATTTAGATATAATGGGTTTTGAACATGCCAGCTGTTACTGAATTTTCACCCTATTCTCTGTTGTTTCCCCTCAGGCATGGTACCAGATGTGCCGGAGAGATTGCCATGCAAGCAGACAACAAAAAGTGTGGCGTCGGAGTGGCCTTTAACTCGAAAGTGGGAGGTGTGTTGTCAAAAAGTGTTTGTCCACTTTCTGTATCTTTTTTTAACCAGTCAGGTTTGTGTTCAACAACAATGAGATGACAGCATGATTATATAACAGCACTGACCTGTACAACCAATCACACGAATACAAAACCCACCTGTCCATGTCCACTTGCACATATAAGCGTTAGTGAGTCATAACATTTAATCGTCACAATTCAAACACAATGAACGATTGTACAGTGGATTGTTTTGACCTCTCCATGAAGGTTAATCTTTTGGGCTTTCCATCTGCAGGAATACGAATGCTGGATGGAATCGTAACAGATGCTATTGAAGCCAGTTCGATTGGTTTTAACCCTGACCACGTGGACATCTATAGTGCAAGCTGGGGCCCTAACGATGACGGGAAGACAGTGGAGGGGCCTGGGCGTCTGGCCCAGAAAGCTTTTGAGTATGGTATCCAGAAGGTGAGAAGCGTGGGAATTGGTTTTACTGGACCAAATCTTAAACTACCATCCAGAACACCCTAGCAACCACCTAACAACGATTCAGAACACCCTAGCAACCACACAGCTAATGCATTGTGCTTATGGCATGGATCGCTTGGAGCACAAACCTGTCATAATCTACTAATCTCTAAACAATTGTTTTTACTCCAGGGGCGTGGTGGGAAGGGCTCTATTTTCGTCTGGGCATCTGGTAACGGTGGGCGTCAGGGCGACAACTGCGATTGTGATGGATACACAGACAGTCTCTACACCATCTCCATCAGCAGTGCGTCTCAGCAGGGTTTGTCCCCGTGGTACGCTGAGAAATGCTCCTCTACGCTTGCCACAGCCTACAGCAGCGGAGACTACACGGACCAGAGAATAGTGAGTCTTGCTCTTATGATCTCAATTATTATATTTATTTCCCTTGTATCAAATTACTGGATTTCTCTTTGGGGATTAATACATTGCAATCAATTAGTGCTGCTTTCATAAAGGTTTGTAAAATGTGTGTGTTTATGTATGTATGTATATTAGTATATATTATATAGGCTATGTTACAATCGATTAATCACGATTAATACATTTTAAGACACTAGTAAAAATAGATTCTGTGACAGTTTTGGGTCTTTTTTGGTTGGTGTGTTTGCTTGTTTTCTGTTGGGTTTTGTTATGTTGGCATTTAATCTTTTATCTGGTTGTCTTGCAGACTAGTGCCGATTTGCACAATGAATGCACAGAGACACACACTGGCACTTCTGCATCTGCCCCATTGGCTGCTGGGATATTTGCACTGGCTCTGGAGCAAAAGTATGTCAAACATCTTGCATTTTGTATGTTATATTGTTTGTAGGGTTTCATTGGATTACATCAATTAGAGTCGAATAGCATATACAATTTCCACCCATTTGGATTTCACATTAAGAAACATTTTAAATAAATTTAACGTCATGTATATTTATCAGTCATGCATGAATAAAAAGTTTAAGAAAATGGATAAGATTTCTGCACTCAAAAAAATCATGTCATCGTTTATTACTCACTATTTGCATATTTTATTTTATTTAAATAATCATTGCAATTGATGAGATTAAGCATAAAATTGATAAAATGGAAATATTTAATCTTAAATTTAGGAGTGTGCATTTCAATAAAATCTCTTGCCGCCCACCCTAGTCCTGATCTGACCTGGAGAGACCTTCAGCATTTGGTGGTTTGGACCTCTGAGTTTGATCCCCTGGCCAATAACCCAGGCTGGAAAAGAAACGGAGCTGGATTGATGGTCAACAGTCGGTTTGGGTTTGGCCTCCTGAACGCCAAGGCTCTGGTGGACCTGGCTGATCCCAAGGTCTGGAAGCATGTTCCGGAGAAGAAACAGTGCATCGTCAGAGATGAGACGTTCCAACCAAGGTAGAGTTTATTGAGTTTGCTTCCAGATGTTAGGTGCAGAAAATTCTGCATTTTTCAGCAGAGACAGGCCGGTGGTTTTGCACCTCACGTATGGAAGACAAAGCCAGCCTGATCTCCTGCCATCTGCTACTGCACTCAGCTATGGAAATTCATTAATAGACACATTAATGCAATAGATTCCGTGTGTGTGTGTGTGTGTGTGTGTGCATTAACGCCCATCTGTTGGTTATTTACAGAAGGATTTAATAGGAAGATATATTTTGAGAACTTAGAACTGGAATCCGTTCCAGTTTTTACTCGATAACCAGGGCGTTGTTTGTCCTCCTACATTTACGTCATAAAAACTCTAAAGATTGTGAAGCTTTAGTGTTCAGACAAAGCTCAGCTAGAAAAAACTGCACCTGAACAGATGTTTCATTTTCCTGGAACTGAATTTCCCTACAACCGGATGTCCTAATGCAAATGTCACGACACACATAATGTAGTTTATAGAATGCCACACAATCACACACAGCACAAGCTGCCAGTTGCCATTTTTGATATTTTCTACACATTTTTTTAAAACACTGTAGAATGAGAGTCCGTCCATCCACCCATCCCTATCCATCCGTTGTTTCACCATTTGGTGCGCATTATCACCATGGCTGTTCTTGGATGCAAATTCTGTGCTTTTCAATGTAATCTGTTGGGATTATAGTTCATATCACAGTGGGCAGAAAAATCCCTTCAATAATTTTCAAACTCGATGATAAAAACTGATGATAAAAGCATGTTTGAGCATCTTTTCTGAATTCATCATGTGAAAAAACTGGCTACTGGCTAGATAGAGACATAATACACAAAAATAAAATTCAAATGTTTTTGAAATAAGTTTTATGCTAACTGAGACTGCATGTATTTGATTAAAAAAAACAGCATTGTTGTGACATTTTATTCTTAAAAAAATATTTTAAAATGTATTTTATTCCTGTTAGGGTTAAGCTAATATTTCTGCATCATTACTCCAGTCTTCAGTGTCTTCAGCCACTCAAAGTACAATAGGATTCCCTGTGAATCTTGTCGATGCTAACGCCATGCTTTGCCTATCGAGCTACATGAATCACTATTTGCAAAAAAAAAAAACTCTATTTTAACTGTTAACACTTTTTGTGTATACAGACCATTGAAGGCTGCAGGAGAGATATCCATTGAGATCCCTACTAAGTCCTGTGCAGGACAGGCGAATTCTGTGGTGTCCTTGGAGCATGTGCAGGTTGAGGTCAGCATTGAGTACACACGGAGAGGAGACCTCCACATCACATTGACATCTCCGTCAGGTGAGATATATATACAAAATTAAACACTAGCATGTGCACATTTGGGAGCGAGAACACTGATTGTTAGGTTCGTCCCATTAGGTACTACCACAGTCCTGCTGGCGGAGAGAGAGAGGGACACATCATCCAATGGTTTCCGAAACTGGGCCTTCATGTCCGTGCACTCCTGGGGAGAGAATCCCACCGGCACTTGGACCCTGAAGATTACTGATACGGTACATTTTAGCATCTCCGCAAACACATATCAAATGCACATGGAGTGTCTGCTAATCATAATCCATTTCCCTCTCTCTCTCTCTCTCTTGCTAACAGTCAGGACGGATGGAGAACGAGGGTCAGATTATTAGCTGGAAGTTGATTTTGCACGGGACATCTGAGAAGCCTGACCACATGAAGATGGCGAGGGTGTACCTGCCCTACAACGCTGTACAAAACGATCGCAGAGGAGTGGAACCGATGGAAGACATGATCAAGGTCAGAAAGAGGATGCAGAGAAGAATGTTTATTGAAATTTAGGTTATTTGACTTGTTAACATTAAATCTACAGTTTCTATACTGACCCTTGTGAAAAAAACCTAAATCAAAATATATTTATTTCATTCTAAGTATACTACAAAAACATATTTACTGACATAATGCTTGAGGGTTACTGATATAAATATTATAATTAAACTTTATTTGGAGTACCTCTGTATTTGCACAATGCACAATTCTTAATATTATAAGGTCAACCTTTAAATTCAAGATATTAAAAGTATATTTGCAATAGATCCACTTTAGCACAATCAATCAAATATACAATAGTACATCTTTAGTTGAACTTCAGCACCATTTCCAGGTAACTAAAGTGCATTAAGTACAAAATTAATTGTTCCAATTTAGCAGATTTTAAGTATATCTGTTTAGTACACCAAATGTAGGGTATTTATATTAAAGGGATACTCCACTTTTTTTGGAAATACGCTCATTTTACAACTCCCCCAGAGTTAAACTGTTGAGTTTTACCTTTTTTTGATTCCATTCAGCCGATCTCCGGTTCTGGCGGTACCAATTTTAGCATAGCTTAGCATACATCATTGAAGTGCACAAGACCATTAGCATTTCAATATTTTTCCTATTTAAAACTTGACTCTTCTATAGTTACATTGTGCACTGAGACAGACGGAAAATGTAAAGTTGCGATTTTCTAGGCTGATATATGACTAGGAACTATACTCTCATTCCTGCGTAATAATCAAGAAACTTCACTGCCGTACCATGAGTGCAGCAGGCGTAATGTTATGACGCAGCGCCTGAAAATAATGCCCAGCTTCCAACGTGACGGGGACTAAGTTTATGTAGTCATCGCGTAGTAGTTTCTTGATTATTACGCAGGAATGAGAGTATAGTTCCTAGTCATATCAGCTTTACATTTTCCATCTGTCTTAGTGCACGATGTAACTATAGAAGAGTCAAGTTTTAAATAGGAAAAATATCGAAACACTTTGGTAATTTTTTTGGGAGAAATGCTAATGGTCTTGTGCACTTCAATGATGTATGCTAAGCTATGCTAAAAGTGGTACCGCCAGAACCGGAGATCGGCTGGATGGATTCAAAAAAGGTAAAACTCAACAGTTTAACTCTGGGGGTGTTGTAAAATGAGCCTATTTCCAAAAAAAAGTGGAGTATATCCATTTAAGTACATAATATGTAAATGTATTTGTAGTGTACATAGCATATTATATATTTATTTTTCACTAGGGGAGTGTTAACTCTCTGGCCAAACATTGAACTTCAAAAAAATGGTATTAGTTGTGGTTGCATGCTTTTGTTGTCTTCTGTCCTGTTATGTGCATGCGTCTGATGGACCTGTTGGAAAGAAGTGGTATGCAATTCCTCCAGTCTTAACTCAATCTCCTATCTCTCTGACCAGCAGGAACCTCCAACTCCACCTCAAAAACCTGAAATTTCAAGTCCGGTGGATCCAGACTCACTTCCTTCCACTGCCTCCTTCAGTGTCCCAGAGGAAAATCCAGCTGTTGCTCTAGGCCCCTCCTCTGCCAATCTCGCCCTGCTGCGTCTCCTCCAGTCGGCCTTCAACAGGCAGATGCCGGCGGTTCCTCCGCAGGTTCCGGCGGCTCCTCCCAAGAGCTTTCAGCGCGAAAGGATCCCACCGCAGAAGCTGTACCAAGCCCTCGACCAGCTGAACCGCTACAGGGGCTCCGAAAACGGCCTGTTCAGTGACTACAGCGACAACTTCTATAGAGCCCAACCATACAGGCACAGAGACGACCGGCTGCTTCAGGCGCTGTTTGACATGCTCGGAGACGACCAGCAATGAGACCAACGGGATAGGACAGGAAGAGTAGGTAAAAGAAGCCAGATGCCCTGCTGAAAAGACCAGCTTAAGGCCCCAATATACTTTTTCATTCTTCGCTGTGGGGGTAAAAGGAAGTTCGTAACACCTTTGCTTTGCGGCACTATACTATTAGCAAACATCCCGACACCAGGAAGTTTTGAACTGACATGATTTTATTTGAAATGACATCGCAGCAGTTCGTTCTTCATTCGGCTTGAAGTATATCAGGGCCTTTAGGACTGCTTGTTCACCAGCAAAAATTGGATCGTGAAGGTTTTGTTTGTGAAACAGCATGTTAAACTGGTCTTGGTATTTAAGTTGAGCAAGTTATGCATCGCAACTTCTAAAATGCAGCTGGTGAACCTGACAACCTAGTCTTTTCAGCAGGGCGAATGGGCAAGATGGGAAGTAAAATGGTACATAGAGGGACTTAAGGGTGATGAAATGAGATACAGAGAGGAACATGGCATATTGTTCTCTTCCAGACAAGCTTGTTTTTATCTGCACATGTAGTTATCAAGTATAAGCATTCTAAGGCCTGTGTCTGTCAGTGTGAGTGTTTGTATATCTGTGGTGAACAGCCAGCTGTATTTATCTCTCAGTTTTGAACCAGGTTGCTATGATATGACAGGACCAATCATGTTGTCTCTTGACCTTTGCCCTCTTGATGATTTTTCTCATGTTGCCTTCACTGCCACCAACTTTTGCATGCTATTAAAACGTTTACATTAGAATCTTATGAGAATATTCTACTATAAAGATGATTGTAAATTGTAAAGATTTGGGAAATTCTCATTCTTCGCAGAATCAGTCCTTAAAGTTAACATGAAATCAAAACTGACCCGATGTACTCAATGCACGTTCTTGTGCAAGGTTTGTGAGTGCAAGCTATTCCAAGTACATAAATGGTTGTCTTAATTTAAATTTTTTTGACTGATGTCACAAATTTCTCTTTCAATCCGTCCCTGGCTCTTTTCTGAAATATAACACCCACTTTTCACAGGTCAGATTGATAGCTTATATTATTTAAATACTGTTTTCTAGAGCAGGGTTTCTCAACCTGGGTGTATGGACCGCTTGGGTGATTAATAATGGAAACTACAGGGAGTCTGTGAGATTGTGATAGAAATCCCAATGCCAAATAAAAGGTGTAAAAATATTTTATCTGTAAACAAAATTGTACTTACAAAGATACTCACTCTTTTATTCTAAATTGGGTGGATGATAGAAGCATCGTGACCATTCAGAATGATTAAATTCTTAATTAAAGCTAATAATTATGTATTGAAGGGAATCTGTGTCTAAAATACTAAAATTTAAAAAAAAATATTATTAATTTATTATTATTATCAATTATTATTATTATAATTAAATTATTATTGTTATCTAAAACTTAAAAAAACGATTTGAAAAATAAACATTTGATCAACTAAATAAACTAAAATTATAAATAAACATTTAGAAAAACAAATAAAAACTACAAAATGACTAAAACTTTAAGAAAATTTAAAGTGAAAAAAAAAAGAAAATGTAATACAAAACATTAACAAAAACTATAACTATTTGTAATATATAATAACTATAATTGAGGTCATATGTGGTTTAGCAGACAGAAAAGTTTGGGAAACCTTGTTTTAGACTAAAAGACATCAGTAACACCTGGTTCTACCACTGAGTGTTTATAGATCACTGTAACACTTAGGATGACAGCATTTATAGAGAACTATCATTCAGTAAACTGTACAGTACCGAGAACATGTACCCGTGGGACACCTTAAAGCCTAAATTTCTCTGCCCTTTTTTTGCAAAAATGTTACCATGTTCCTCTCCCTTGCTCTCTCTAGAAACATCTGCTTTATAAATTACCTCTTAATAGTTAAATTATGGTTTTAGAACTCATGTGAAAGTGTTACACATGAGTACATCCCAAGCAACTGAGTACGTATCAACTGGTTTTGTATTTTAAAATTCATAAAACAAAGATAAAGTTTTATTTTTCTAAGAGTTCATAGTAGTTTATGAGTACACAAAGTAATATCTATATATAACCCTAATATATTAAATCACTATTTACCTCATAAGCCTAAATCGCAATTCCTATTATCTCTTATGAGTATATGTTGTTGTACCTTTAGCCTGAATGTCTCTGGAATTATTTCCAATAAACTTTATCCAGCTGTTGTGATGATGCTCTGAAAGGGATTGTCTGTGATTTGCATTTGTAAAACAGGCTTGAATGTTCTTGCTCTATTCTATTTTCGCACAACCTAGTGCAAATGTTTATCCTTTTAAGTTAACTATGTTAAGTTACCTTTTAAGTTAAATGCAAAAGTAATTCATATGTTCTGTTTTTATTTTTTAAAGATATAATCTGAAATTGTTGGAAATGCCATTTTGCCAAAAAGAAATAATTTAATAAATGTTTGTCATGGTTCAGCACATAATTTTTATTATTTTATTTTTCAGAGTGTTGGAAATTATCCATTTTTACTGTAGCCTTATATTTAAAAAGAGCCAGGCCAGGTTTGGTGGCTGTAACTGTAGCCTGATCTTCTGATCCAATAGAATGTATCAAGGTGACAACAAAAAAAAAGTGACCGTTTACACACACACACACACCTTTTTGGTTGGTGTTTATACCAATTTGGTCCAAAGTTGTTTACAAAATATATAGTTTAATGTATATCGATATGAAATGACTTTTATCTTAATAAACTGAACATTAATATTGCAAGCAAAAATCTTGTATATGCATTGTGTTAGACTCACTCAATAATCATTTTTAATTTTTAAAGTTCAAATACCAAGATGCATTTGTATGAATTGAGGAAGAGCTTTCTTTCACACATGTTGAGAATGAAAGTAGGCTAAATACTTAATTTCCTGCTTCACTTCATTAATAATTCAAACATCTTTGGTTTGTGAGAGCTTTAACAGCTATTCCTCATGCATGTTCGAAACATACCTCAATAAACTGTAAACTGGCCAATATATTCTTCCTGAAGGACATGCAACAACATGCATAAAATCAGTAAATTAGCGAGTCAAAACCTGATCTGTTCTTGTGATCACAGATTAAGACGTCAAATGAATCAAACGGACACTTGCTTAATCAAGCAAGCTTTTTGCTTTGATGGGCTGTCAGAATTGGTTTAGTTTTTGATTTAATATTCCCACTGCATGTTTAAATAAAGATTTACATGTTTGAGATTTCATAAAGAAACATAGCGCCATCTTGTGACACAAAATGCACACTAAAACAGCAAAGGTCAGGGCTGTGTGTCATTGTGAAGAGTAGACTGTACTTAGCCCAACGTCTATCCCCCACAGCCTCATTTTCATCTGCGTTAAAAGGCACCCATTGACTTCCATAGTAGGAAAAATACTATGGAAATCAATGGCTACCAACTCTCTGGTTTCCAACATTCTTAAAAAAGATCTTATTTTCTGTTCAACAGAAGAAAGAAACTCATACAGGTTTGGAACGACATGAGGGTGAGTAAATGATGTCAAAATTTTCATTTTTGGGTGAACTCCCTTTAAAGGCCCACTGATGTCCCTTGAAATGTGCTGCTTTATTCACTGCGTAATTTCCACTGAAACAGGAAGACAGGGCAGAACATATCGAACAGTTCCTCTCCCGGCTCGGCCAGAGCCGCTGAGGTCGGTAAAGTCCCAGTTTCCTTCTATCTCTAACCGCTTTAAAATATGGCATTCTGTGTAGAATTCTAATAGGTCCAAATCCGGCAGTTCGAATGACAATGGAGTTAAACCAGACTTATTCTCCCCAATGGAAAATCAAATTTACACTACATGTCTGAATCATTCCCTATCACCTAGTGTACCATGAGCCATTCACCATGTTGAAAATGGCAAACGTGTAAACAAGTGACCAATTTCAGCCGCAGCTTCAGTGTCTATTTATAATGTAGTGGGCGGGGCACTTTAGATTCTAGAGAGCATTTGATTTGACAGAAAATCCGATGAGAAGAAGTGCAGAGTGATATCATTAAAATCATTAATCCATATTGGCAGAAGTGAGAGATTAAATTTTTTTGTCATTGTTTTGGAGCACACTAGCTTATAGATAATAGGTTATTCATACTAAAATAAAATAAAAAAAACTTCAATTTTGATTTCATGGGGACTTTAAATTCAATATGGAATCTAATCTGACTAAGATCTATTCACAGCCATTCAAAACAGTTGTGTATTCTGACTGAATATTTTTTGTAAGCAACATATAAATCCCAAATATTTCATCATATTGCAATGTATAAATTCTAAATAGTTCAGTTGTATTAGTAGATTTTAGGCCTACTAGTTTTGCTATTGAGAAATTTTTCGAGTTTTTGGAAGGTGAATAATGTAAAATAGCTCTACCTTCACGCATTCTGGACCTCCTTTTTGAATGTATGCAATTGCGCTCCAAATGACATACTTTACATTTAACAAGCTCAATTTGTGCCTATGAAACATGATTTGTGAAACTATATATTACATATAGTTAGCATTAGCATGTTGTACATTTTAAAGATTCTATTAAGAAACAGATTACAATTTTGTGTCTTTTAGACTTTCTTGATTGCTCTCATTTTCTTTTGCTCCTTGCTAGAATCAACTGTCCTCCAAGAGTTTATTCTGCCTGGATTCATCTCAAATCTAGCTGCTTTGGATGAGAGCCAGTGAAACAGATTCCACCAGTCAGATGATGAGAAAGGAGCAGAGATATTTTGTGAGAGAACCAGCAGAGAGGACCCAAAATAAAGAACAGGAAATGTAGAGTTAAGAAGCAGAAAATGAAAAGAAAACATTAGGATAAAATTGATGGAACAGGTATAAATGGTAGAGACTGGTGGGGGTGAGAAATAAAAGGGAATGAAGGAGGGAGGGTCTCTCTCTCTCTCTCTCTCTCTCTCTCTCTCTCCTTCACTTTAAATCTCATCTTCTGCTTTGCATTCACGAGGAAGCATTTTGCATTTTTCTGGAATCATCAGAATTTTGTGGTATTCCATCCGGCCTGAGGTGACGTGAAAGGTGTTTGGAAGTTATGAAAATGTGCTGAGATTGGCTTTGCAAGCTTATGCTTGTTACTTATGCAGCTCAACAACAACAGAATGGGGGGAGATTATAGCCTCACACAGACAAACACTGGATATTCCAATAACCTGTGGACTTTCACCAAAAATTCAAGAACAATTTTGTTAGCACTTGAGGCAGCTAAAACGATTACCATGCTATGTGAAGAATATCTCAAATCGTGTGGAGGGGTGTGCTTTTGGACAATTTAATGACTGAAAAATATGCATAGACGTTAACTGAAGAATGTACCACCATATTATACAGATGGGCCAATATTTTATTTTATAAAAAAGCTTAAACGTGCGTCTGTTTTGAAACACGAGACCGACCACGCCATCTGTGTCTGTAGGGAGATAAGGCTCATACATTAAGTGTTTTCATGTGATAAGAACCATTGCAGCTGCCACTTGTATTCCCAGATGATGGTCAAACATTAACAGGGCTTGCCGTTTCAAGGCCTCTAAAACACCGGAAATGACTGAACAGGAACTGACAAGCGGGACAACGGCATCACCTGTACTTAACTCCTCTTGTCCTCCCTGAGAGACGGCCTGTTCTGAAAAGAGCAGGTCTACTATGTGTGCCCTCGCATGGCATTTGGTGTGCATTGTACACTCTACACTAATTCATTGCTTTGTCAACATCTACAGAGCGCAAAGTGCGAATTTTTACGGTTGCTAGACGGTTTAAAAGGCGGTCACACTAAACTTTTCGTTCCATTGTTGTCGTCCATTCATGCACACGAATGCTGGAGACCGGAAACGTAAGTTTCACATTTCGCTTTCAACCAGCTGTGCTTTTCAACTTTTTTCTCAAAAAAATTGGTTCACATTACTAGATCAAAATAAATACCAGCTGTTATGTCTGAAAACGTGCAGTATTGTTTCCTGTTGGACTCCTGTTGTAGTTACAGTACCTTTAAGGCTAACGACAGTGGTTTTATGGCAAGGGTGAACAAATGTATAAAGGTTTGCGTCAGTTCAGTAAACGCAGCATGAACGGAGCTACATGGTGTGGTTATTGAGTCCTATAGTACACAAACACAACATTTGGCGAACGACGATGTCTGAACTTGTCTTACCACCACCGCCACCTTTCCTACCTGTTCCTGGCGATCCAGCTGTTCCTTGGGATCGCTGGGTGACGTCGTTTGAATATTATTTGCTAGCTTTGGGACACTCAGACCTAGTGGAGGCGAGGAAGTGCGCGCTCCTGCGCCATTGTCTCGGGCAGGAGGAACAGTGAATCTTCGCCACGCTCACCTTATCAAATGATAAGTACGTCACAGCCACGGCCGCTTTGAAGGCCCACTTCAGCTCCGGAAGAAGCCGGCAGATGCATCGTTTTGAGTTTCATCAGAGAACGCAAAAGCCGGGTGAGACCGTTGTCCACTATGTTTCAGCATTACGTGAGCTGGCTAGACTTTGTGATTTTGGAGATTTGGAGGATGGACTCATAGTTGACCAGTTAATAGAGAAAACGTCATGTAACCAACTGAGGGAGAGACTTTTACTAGAGCCAGGCTCCACGACACTAGCAGATGCTTTAGTAATTGGAAAGCAGTTGGAAATGGCCTTAATGGAGGCGCACAAGTTCGGTCGCGCTGTGCACGAGCCTGTGACATCATCATCATCATCACCATCATCATCACCACCATCAGTTCAGCACACAGAGACTGCAGAGGCAGCTGACGGGGTGAGTGACTGTTTGGATGTACAGAGAGTGGACAGGGGGTCCTGGGAGAGTGGGCTTGTTTCTTGCCCTGGGTTTTACTGTGAGTGATGCTAGGGGCTTGCATGTCCTGGAGGTTGCAGCCTCCTGGCCTGACCGCTACCCACAACAGTTCAGGCTGGTCCGCATGACTGGTTTTGTACACCAGCCCACTGTGGACCTGTCAGTCCGTCCTGTTATCCAGCCCCTACGACGCATTCCCCTGGCCCTCCGTGACGTGGTGGAGGCCGAACTGCATCGCCTGGTGGAGGTGGACGGCATAGAGCCCGTCGAAGCCTTGCCGTGGGTGTCTAACCTGGTGATAGCGAAGAAAAGGGGGGGCGGACTGCGGCTCTGTGTCGACCTCACAGATGTCAACAAAGCCATCGATAAGTACCCCCTACCTATACGGCTGAGGAGCTCACTAGCCATTTCCATGGCTCCACTGTTTTAAGTAAGATTGACTTATGGAACGGCTACCTCCAGGTCCCTCTGGCACCGGCCAGCATGGATCTTACAGCGTTTGTCACGCACATGGGGGTTTTCAGGTTTAAACGCATGGCATTTGGACTTTCATCAGCCCCGAGCTGTTTTCAGAAGATAATGTCACTCATACTGGCTGGTATCCAGGGGTTTCCATCTACCTGGATGATGTGGTGGTGAATGTGTCCTCCACCACACTGCATGACGATCGCCTGGAGCAGGTCTTTCAGTGTTTCGAGCAGGATTGGGTCACACTGAACTCTGAGAAATGCTTGTTCGGGATTGAGGAGGTCGAGTTCCTGGGCTTCAGGCTCTCGAAGGAGGGCATAGACCCGATAATGTCCCACACTGCGGCCAGATCCGTGTTTACCATCCCAGCTGTCTTCTTTCCTGGGGATGGCCGCTTACTACCTAAGATTCACGCCACACTACTCTGACTCTTCGGCCCCCTTCCGACAGCTTCTCAGGAAGGATGTTACATGAACCCGTGTGCATTATCAAACGGCAGCTCACATCCCCACCCACACTGTCCCATTTCAGCCTGACCGCGGCGCGCACCCACTATGGTCACCTGCGACGCCTCCGGGGTGCTGCTAGGCGCTGTGCTCACAGATTCAAGAGGGGGTGAACCTTCAGAAATGCACTCGACCAAACCTGACCGTCCAGGCATGCAACATTCCACTACTGGAGTGTCACCTGTATTCCTTCTTGATTGGGCGCAAACTAAAACAACCACTGGACTGTTTGAGAGCTGAGCCAGCTCCTACACAGGGAAGCCCAGGGCTCCAAAAAGCCAGAGCTCAGGTGAAAGGTTTGCAGGCTCGGATGAAAGCAAGGTTTAATGCCACGCACAGAGTGCAAAACCAACCACTTTCTACAGGGGTTTGGGTCAGGATCAATCACCTCGACTGCCAAAATAAGCTGCAGTCACACTAGTCAGAGCCGGAGCACACTAGTCACACTTACAGACTGGAAAATGGGACTTGCTAGCATTCAAACCGCCTGCACAGAGTCGCAGCCCACACAGAACCTGTATCACCTCTGTCCCCAGCAGTGGCTTTAGGTTGGCAGCCCAGGCCAAGAGTTGGTCTGGCAGTTCAGTTAACGCAGCATGAACGGAGCTACAGTACACGGTGTGGTTATTGAGTCCTACAGAAACACAACACCAGCTAACGGGGAACATTGGCGATTGTTCTGGCAAGGTTATCTCAAAGTTACTCGGTCCCCTAGTGGTCCGTGAACTGTAGCGGGGTCCGCCAAATAATTTATAACAGCCTACACAACTATAAATCGTGTTTTCTTTATCATCTGAAAACATGTTATTTATTCCAAAGTGATTTATATAATGCATTTAAACTCAAATAATACAAAGTAGCCTACAAAGTTTTTTCAATAATGAACTTAACAGCAATAACAAATGATCAAATAGAGCAGTAAAAAAAATAGTAAAAAAACAGTGAATGGGGGAAACAAATCGAGTAACTAGGAACAATAATTGGTGGTCTCATCTCATACAGTCTTGTTTACAGTGCAATGCTGGAGTTTAATGCATCAGTGCACTGCAGACAGTATGCATGGTATAGTATGCAGTATGCATGGTATATGCAAATGTATTCCTGTGTGTGTGTCTGCATGTTTGTGTGCGCATTATGGATGTTTTTTGCATTGTTGGAAGTGTGCCACTTTATTTCTGTCTGTGTTCTGCGTTGTTTCTGATTTTGAGGATGAATGTTGTATATTTACTATCCGTGGTCTCCAGGGACCCCAAAGACAACTACTGTCACTATTTTTTCATGCTAACATAAAAACAGTTATCATTCCAATATATATATTTTTATTTGAGTAAAAGTCATTTGCGAGCTAAAAAGACCCTGAAGATAATCAGAGGGTTAAACTGTCATCTTGACAAAAAATGTACGCCACATGCACTGGCATGCTTTTAAAGCTATAGTTATCCAATTTTGGGGCCTTAAAAACACCTTAAAATGCACAGATCAAGAACATCAACAATTCCTCGAGGGTGGGATCCTAAGTGATCCCTATAGCAAGATCACTTTTAGTAGCCTACTTCAGTAGCCTATTTAGAAATTCCTGCATAAGACCCTGAGTGGAGACCATTTGTGCAAAAATATGTAATTAGCCGCTCACACGTTAACTTTGTGCTAGTCACTGTTATAAATATGAAGGGGGTCCTCAGACATTTTTTTCCCCTGTAATGGGTACCAAGCTCCAACATGTTTGAGAACCCCTGCTTTAACAGAACGTTCATTCAATGTGTGTGTGTGTGTGTGTGTGTTCCAACTATTAAGGACTCAACAATAGAAGTCTCTATATCATCTGCTAATGAGCTCAAGTATCGTCTATGAATTGTTTTCCTCACATAGCCTACAGATGCAAATTTGAGTTTTACCTTAGTTCTGGTCATTGTGTCTGTCCAAGCCTGAGTAAGTTAAAGGTCTTGTATCCAATCAAATTCTTTGACATTTTGCAGACATATGCCAGGTTGCATGCCAGACTTATATGCACTAAATTGATTTTTGTAAAAAAAAAAAAAAAGGGGGGGGGGGGATTCATTTAATCTTTGAAGTCATCTAAATGGACCGTTTAATCTTTGAAGTCATCTTGGACCATTTGAGATGAAACTTACATTTCTAAAATAATGACCTTCTTGTTCATGTGTCACTGATGTGTTTCCGTGGGGTAAATTTGCTCTAATGCACCCTTGCAGTAGTAAAACTCATTAAATGAGATGACTAATGCTAATACATTATAGGCCTAAAATGATTTTAATACAGAGTTTTATATCAATATAACCTGGAAAATGCATTTATTTAATATTTTTGTTGTTGTTGTTTCTAAAATATTGACACTGTTTTCATTCTTTTAAACTGCATTGGCATTATCTTGTGCTATCTTGTTTATTCATTTTCCCACTCTCTTCAACTCTCTACATTTACAAGGCCAGGTAGGTTTCTCTCACATTTCTTGGTCTCTGTGGGCACAGACATGTGTCTCGGTCCCACATGGAGTACTACAGCCAAAAGATCCACAATCGAACTCTGTAATCTAATGCAGGCAGCTAAAGTAAGCAGAAAGTGCTGAGGTGACTGCACACACACAGACTCACACCCAGTTGAACAATGTTAAATATCTGTTGAAAACACAACCATAGACTTCCTTGAGGAAGACAGTACATTATGTTTGCGCTTACAAAGCTTAGTTGTTTTAGTCATGTTTAATTTAATCAACTTTGTCCCAGATGTTTCATGTAAAAATTATTTGGATGAATAAAACAGACAAAATTACACTGTTGACATCTGTTTGGAGACTATTATCTGAGAAGAAGTCCCTATTTGCTATGTGTTATCTCGCCTTGACTTAAAGTTGAAGCTTTATGTAGCTTTTATTGTATAAAAGCAATAAGGTACGAAAAGCTGTGCTGTATAGGCTGAAGGGCGTTGTTGACCACTTCGCGTCGTGCCTAACAACGCCCTTCAGCCGTTAAAGTTAATTATTCACGATACAGCACTTGCCTCGTTATTGTTTTCATAAAACGGTTACCACACAATAATAATAGCCTATTAAAGTAAAAAAAAAAATATTAATGCAACTTTCGTGAAGTAAAATCTATAAAAGCCTTCCTTCCGATAGAAAAAAAAATAGTCCCTGACCGTAAACAGCAACAACGTTGTGTAATATGCATGAAAGCTTAAATATAAACAAAAAGAACCGTTGGGTGATGCGGTCATGGTCGTGTAAGCACAGCTGACCAATCAGAATCAAGGATTGGAACTAACGCGTGTTATTCTCCTATTAATCAAAGGCTGTGTGTATTATGGATAAATGTATACATGTGGTAATGTTCATATGAATGTTATATTTATGTATGTTATATTTGTGTATTTTAATTGTACATACTACTTTTATGGGCCCCAGGAAGACTAGCAACCACATTGTGGAAGCTAATGGGAATCCAAATAAATAAATAAAATAAATAAAGGTGATCAAAATAATTGCTTCAATCCTGCCGGTTGTGTTCCAGAGCGGCAAGAGGGTTTATGAAAAATCAGTCCAGACATGCAGGATTCAACAATGACAACAATGTGTCAACAATGCCTTGGAAATCAGAGGAAATGTAATCAGATTCAGTGACTTTAATGTCCTTGAATGTTTCAACTCTTTAGTCATTGTGGCACTGATGCATCAGCTTGATGAGGAACTCATTAACACTCATTCTGTTCAACACTTTACGAATGTCCCTTTACAAACACATCGTATATAATCCCATTACTCTGTCTGTGTAGCATTCTGGACCAGCATGCATTGCAGGGGTGTTTTAAAAACACTAAATAAACTAGTTTTTAAATCAAGGGTGTGGCAGGCTTTTTTTATCCAGGCCTAATCTCAAGGATTCACAGTGGCTTCCCTGCACCCAACCAAAAACTACTGCACCTCACCAAAACACTCTGCATAATCACTCCATCCCTGTAGAAAAGGCCCCAAAGTTATTTTAGTGTTGCTATTATTTAGTGTAGTTGACCATATTAGGGTTTATGTTTCACATTGACTTCCGTTGATTCAGCGCTTATAACGGTGGCTGAGGCGCGCGCTGGTTTGTATACTATCTGACATCACATACTTAGTATGCAGTACGATAGAGATAGTCGGTTGGTCAGTCGGTTGTGTGAGCTGCACTTTCCCTCAGAGTGTGCGTAAATGAAAAAAGTAAGTAAAACTGTGGTATTATATAAGTAGTTATTTCTGTTATTTGATGTAGATAAGAGTTAGGAGTTTAAGGAGTCGATTTGAGACTGAGGTGCTAATTATATTCGCGTTAGTACATTTCACGTTAGAGCTTCGACTCATCTGATTTAGTACGTCAGGTTAAAGATAGTAATATCGTGTTTAGATGTGTAATACTTTATATTTGTTGTTAGGATTGATCAGTACTTTGTGGTTGAGTATTATAAGAAGTAAGTGATGTTAGAATTTTACTTATAATGGAAAATCTGAGGATCCTTTATAAGTGTTTGAATCTTTACATTATTCTTACAGTATTAGAGTTTAAGAGATATACTGTATAGTTATATGCTGATTATTGTTTGCTTTGTTTAGTAATGTATATTAGTGCATAGAGAGGAATGAGTGCATGCATAGCTATGTTTGATTTATTCATTTGTAATTTGTTTCTCTCTTTATAGAGACCACACACACACACACACCAATACTCTCAGAATTGCAAGAAAGAGGAATAAAGAAACAGAATAAGAATTATTTCTCCACTATTTATTTCATACTCTGGAACATTTGGCCTTAAGAGGTGTTCTGGCCGACACACCTGAGTGAACTTGGTGATAAATCCAGAACTAGCACATAGACTGAGTGTCTACCTATTATCTTCACTACATTGATGGTCCTTCGAGCCGGATACACTGGGTTCACATCAGAGATGGAACGACATCCAGAGTATGATGCTATTGGTGCACGTCCCAGACGGCATATCCACCTACCTGTGCGCTATGCAGATTATGAGGTTGATTATAGAGGCTACATCGGTCAGAGGTACAGAGAGGAATCAGAGAGTTCTCACCAGGAGGGAAATGCCAGGATGACGTCCCTCACCTCCCCACCAGACTCTCCCCTGCGACGCCAGAGGCGGGATGCTATTCTTCAGGAAATGGACCTGGGCTATAGGGCTGAGAGCCATCAGCACAGCCAGAAGAAGCAGCTAGCCCCCCAGGCCCAGCGGTTTCCAGAGAGAGAGTTTAGGGAACAGCTACGAAATTACTCTACTCCCTTACCTTCAGCACTGCATACAGTACATCCGCAGAATGACAGCCGAGTTGAGTTAGATGACATTCGTCATGAAAGACACCTCCTGCAGCAGACACAGCGCCACATGGCATCAGACTTAGTTGAGCTTAGAGCTCTGCGAGCAGACATGAGACAGTTAGTGGATTCTGTTCGCAACATGCAGTCTCCAACCTCTCTTCATATCAGAAAGCCAGAGTTAACAGTGATGTCATCACAGCCACTTGTAGAAAGTGAACTCAACGCTGAAGAAGAGGATGATTGGCCTGCACCACCACCATGGCCAGACCCAGTAATTGACGAACTTATACCAGGTGACCGACCTATGCTACATTCACTTATTAGGAGAATAGATGAGGTTCCAAGAACTAAGGAAGAAGCACTGCCACCCCCAGCTCTTGGCATGTTTGTGGGCCAGTCACAAGTTTATCACTCAGCACATGAGGCCCTTCCTACTGTAAAGCCATGGGATGACACTGCCCGTTATCCACCGCCCTGGTTCAAGCCCGTTCAGTTTCTGCCGCAGCCACATCCAGCGGAGCCCAAGTACCCTACAGCTTATGGTGGTCAACGGAGTGACCTTGGCTGCAACCCAACGCCCCAACAGCGACATTCAAGCATGGCATGGGCACAGCCCTCTAAATCACCGCAGGGTTATAACTCCAACATCCCAGAGCCAAGTTATCGTGGGCCACGCCCAACAATTCCCAACTTCGCCAGTCGGGACCCAAGTGAGTTCGCACGGCTCAAGATCTCATTGGAGAACCTCCTACCACATGACGCATCTGAGCTGTTTAAATACCAAGTGTTGGTCGATCATCTGCAACTAGAAGAAGCTAGGTTAATAGCAGATGCTTACCTTAACTCTCTGACACCCTTCTCCGACACAATGGTTGCCCTGAATGACAAGTTTGGCCAACCACATCAGATAGCGCTGAGGCGTATTGCTGCTGTGCTGGACTCACCGGACATAAAGCGGGGAGACTTTGCTGCATTTGAGAAGTTTGCACTCCAAATACAGTCACTCGTGGGAATGCTGAGAACACTAGGCCACGAGGGTGAAGTGGAACTACAATGTGGCTCACATGTTTCTCGTCTGCTGAGCAAGCTGCCATCTGAGCAAAGAGCAGAGTTTCGCCGATGCATGTATCATCAGGGAACAAGAACCCACACCTTAACTAATCTTTCAGATTGGTTGAAGTACGAGTCTTGGTGCCAGGACTTTGAAGGACAGTTAGCTGTGAGAGGAGTGCGGGAGAAGCCAGTGTTCCGTCAAGAGGGTAGGAAGGGTAAGCAACCTACCTCTGTCCTCCATGGTGTGAAGGACACAGCTAAGAAACCTGAGGTGCCAGTGCCACGCAGCTCCTTCAAAGCGAACAAGAGCAAGCCATACTGTCCATTCTGCAATAACGAGGAACACTACCTCAGCCAGTGTACAGAGGTATCCAGGCTAACTAAGGATCAGCTGATTGAATGGATAAAAAGGAACAAGAGGTGTTGGCGATGTGCACGGCCACACCAGGCGGCTCAGTGCAACTTAAAAAAGACATGCAGCCTCTGCCAAGGGAAACACCTCCAAGTTCTGCATGAGGTGAATATGAGGTCACCTAAGGAGGCATCGTCAACACCGGCAGCGGATAGCCCAGGCTTAAGGGGCACAACAGAAGTTCTGTATTTGGATAGACCCACTGAAGGCAGTCGGGTTCTTCTGAAAGTTGTCAAAGTCCGCATTCACCATGGTGACCAATCAATCAACACCTATGCCATACTTGACGACGGTTCAGAGAGAACTATGCTGTTGCCAGATGCTGCGGAGAAGCTAGGTGTGCAGGGGATTCAAGAGGACCTTCCATTACGCACAATCAGAGATGAAGTGCGGACCCTCCGTGGTGCATCAGTGTCGTTCTCCATTTCTTCGCCGTCAAAGCCAAAGTCTAAGTTCAAGATTAGAGGTGCATTCACCAGTGCTTGTATTGGACTAGCTGCACATACTTACCCCATGGAACAACTCAGGAACACGTACAAGCACCTCATTGGCCTTCCCATACAGACCCTTATGGATGTTAAGCCCTTGCTTCTAATTGGGAGTGACCACCCCCATCTCGTCACTCCCATTGAACCGGTCAGATTAGGACCTCCAGGAGGGCCTGCTGCCATCTGCACAAGGCTGGGCTGGACACTGCAGGGCCCAGCGAGTGTAGTCTGTCACCTCACCCAACCACGGCAGTGTCTATTTACAACAGTAGCACCCCACCAGAGCGAGCTGATGAAACATGTTGAGAGATTATGGCAGGTCGACGATGTTCCATTCAGAAGTGAGAAACTAGTTACTCGCTCAAGACCGGACCAAGAGGCCATCCCCATCCTGGAGACCAAAACCATCAGGGTAGAGGTAGATGGCATTCTACGTTACGCTACCCCGCTGCTCCGCAAGAGAGACATGCCGCTCTTTCAGGCAACTAAAGAAGACGTCATGCCCAGTCTACGAAGTGTCGAGAGGCGACTGGAAGATCCTGCACCGGCAGAAGCCTACAGAGTGGAGATGGAGAAACTTATAAAGGCGGGCTATGTCATCAAGTGTGGACCTGCCTTCCTCCTGACCAGTCCGAACTCATGGCCAGAGGACCCTGCTGTAGAACAAGCAGAAGATACCTCAGAGCTGCGCAAGTCTACCTTCTGTGGGGTCGCCGCAGTTGCATCAAGCCAGTCGACTTCAGACGTGAGTCAGTACGGCTCGTGGAAGGAGCTGCTCGAAGAGACAGTGCAGGAGCTGCATGGGGCGGCCAACTCTAATTATAAGCCTACAGCTGAAGACTACCGACAGGCTGAACAGTTAATACTTCAGAGGGCTCAAAGGGATAGCTTTCAGCAAGAGTACAGCCTCCTGAAAGCTGGTAAACCAGTACCTAGCAGCAGTCGACTCCGCACGCTGTCTCCAGAGCTGGATGAAAGGGGAGAGCTCATTCGTGTTGGAGGACGACTCCGTCGAGCAGAAGGCCTAGAGCTGACCACTCTTCATCCAGTCATCTTAGACCCAGGTCATCGAGTAACTACGCTCTTGATCCAAGACTTCGACAATCGCCTCATCCACCCAGGCCCAGAGCGGGTATTCGCAGAGCTTCGACGCTCCTTCTGGATCCTGCGAGGGCGTGAGGCTGTCCGGCGCTACCAGTATAGCTGTGCTGACTGTCGGCGATGGAGGGGAAGACCTGCAGTGCCGAAAATGGCAGACCTGCCATCAGCCCGTCTGCGTCTTTACAAGCCGGCTTTCTACTCTACAGGGATGGACTGCTTTGGGCCATTTGAGGTCAAAGTTGGCCGGCGCCGAGAGAAGAGATGGGGGATCATTTTCAAGTGCCTCACCACGAGGGCGGTGCACTTGGACCTCCTTACCTCCATTGATACGGATGCCTTTCTGATGTCCCTTCGTCGGTTCATTTCCCGTAGGGGAACACCTGCTGAGCTGTTTTCCGATCAAGGAACAAATTTCAAGGGAGGTGAGCGAGAACTACGTGAGACCTTCGCTGGAATGTCTAATGAACTACAACATCTCCTTGCTCCACAGAAGATCTCCTTCCGTTTTAACCCCCCAGCCGCTCCTCACTTCGGAGGGGTATGGGAGAGGGAGATACGCTCAGTTAAGAGTGCACTCTATGCCACAGTCGGTGCTCAACCTGTTCCGGAAGAAGTGCTTCGCACCGTACTTACTGAGGTTGAAGGGATCCTTAACAGTAAGCCCTTGGGATATGTGTCTTCAGATGCCAGCGACCCAGATCCAGTGACTCCCAGTGTTCTTCTGATGGGGCGGCTTGGTGGTTCGTTACCTCAGGTAGTCTACCCTGAAAGTGAGCTCATCTGTCGCCGCCGTTGGAGACACTCCCAAGTTTTGGCCGACCACTTTTGGGCCCGTTTCATCCGGCTATATGTGCCAAGTCTGCAAGCTCGCCAGAAGTGGCAGGCTACACCACCTGATATTACAGGGGACTGTGTAGTGATGATCGCTGATCCTCATCTTCCGAGGGCCCTCTGGCCCATTGGGAAAGTGGTCAAGACTCATCCCAGCCCTGACGGGCACATCAGGTCCGCTGATGTAAAGGTTAAGGAAAGGATCTACACACGGCCAGTTGCCAGGCTGGTTGTCCTCCCTGCACTTCCTTCTGGAGAAGATGGTGACGGTTCCACTCCTGCAACTACACCCCAGCCATAGAACTTTGTTGCCTTTATTGATGAGCGAATGTATTACATACATTCGGGGGCGGCTGTAGAAAAGGCCCCAAAGTTATTTTAGTGTTGCTATTATTTAGTGTAGTTGACCATATTAGGGTTTATGTTTCACATTGACTTCCGTTGATTCAGCGCTTATAACGGTGGCTGAGGCGCGCGCTGGTTTGTATACTATCTGACATCACATACTTAGTATGCAGTACGATAGAGATAGTCGGTTGGTCAGTCGGTTGTGTGAGCTGCACTTTCCCTCAGAGTGTGCGTAAATGAAAAAAGTAAGTAAAACTGTGGTATTATATAAGTAGTTATTTCTGTTATTTGATGTAGATAAGAGTTAGGAGTTTAAGGAGTCGATTTGAGACTGAGGTGCTAATTATATTCGCGTTAGTACATTTCACGTTAGAGCTTCGACTCATCTGATTTAGTACGTCAGGTTAAAGATAGTAATATCGTGTTTAGATGTGTAATACTTTATATTTGTTGTTAGGATTGATCAGTACTTTGTGGTTGAGTATTATAAGAAGTAAGTGATGTTAGAATTTTACTTATAATGGAAAATCTGAGGATCCTTTATAAGTGTTTGAATCTTTACATTATTCTTACAGTATTAGAGTTTAAGAGATATACTGTATAGTTATATGCTGATTATTGTTTGCTTTGTTTAGTAATGTATATTAGTGCATAGAGAGGAATGAGTGCATGCATAGCTATGTTTGATTTATTCATTTGTAATTTGTTTCTCTCTTTATAGAGACCACACACACACACACACCAATACTCTCAGAATTGCAAGAAAGAGGAATAAAGAAACAGAATAAGAATTATTTCTCCACTATTTATTTCATACTCTGGAACATTTGGCCTTAAGAGGTGTTCTGGCCGACACACCTGAGTGAACTTGGTGATAAATCCAGAACTAGCACATAGACTGAGTGTCTACCTATTATCTTCACTACAATCCCAGAATGTGACTCTGTAAGACACAGCAGGTGTGCATGCTAGGGCAAAATAGCCAGAAGCTGCCAAACGAGTTTTACAACGAGGCTGGCTCTCGGATGACCTTCTCAGCGGACACTTTGGCCGAATCCAGTCTAGATGATTTATACCTTCAGACTTAATTCATCCTTGATTGACCTGTTTAGGCTTGATTTGTTTGCTGTATTATGAATAATACAGCATTTGTCATGCACACCTAGTTGTAAAAATATTTCTGGAAACTGTTGTTCCTTGTTCAACTTGTTCCTGCAGATTACTGTAAATGGTTGCAGTCTGGTACTACTTAAAAACACTGAGACATGTGCAATAACACCTGCAGGCTGGACCCAACCAGTCAAATTGATTGACATGCATGTAGCAGTGTTTTCAGGAATACCATAAAGACAGGGAGCGGTAAGTACAGCAAACCAAATCTGACTCCAATCTTAACAGCGGTAGAGAAAACACACCTTTTCACCAAAGTAAAACTGGATACCATAATTGCTGTAGTAAGTTTGTTTTTGTGTTTGATAATCCTTTTAATTACTGCAAGGGCACAGAACAAGCAAAGAAATAAAACAATTATTATCTTTAAAAAAATCTGTGACGTTTAATTAACTCATTACAGAATATTTATTGTAAGATTTAAATTCACAACAAAAAGAATTCTGAAAATAAAATGGTAATTATTAATTGCCTGGGCTGATTTTGAAACATAACACGTGCTGAATTCGGAACCGCTTTCATACTCGTACTACGTTTACCATCTTTCTTTGGCAGAAATGGTAAGAGTATGCGGTTTTCAGATGAATTTAATGATTTACTCTCATTAATCAGCCAACTGGACATGGTTATTGACCAATAATTCAACTCAAAATAAATCAAATGGTCTACAAATAATTAGGACATTTCAAGGTCTGCTATTTTTAAAATGTTTCTATTTATCAAATAACAACAGAAGAAATAAGCATACATATGCATAGTATACATAGCCTACACAATTTAATAACACCAAATTAAAATATCTGGATTAAAATGACAATTAATACATTTTTATATTATACATTTTAAATGCAATGCCATACTTCATTAATACTTAATAAAAATAGAAAATGTTGATTCTTAATCAGCTAATGCTTATAATTAGACTCAACATTTTCAAATATCAGCAGATGAATTAATTTTTCAATAATTGAAACATTTCAAGAAATTTATAATTTATCAAATAAAAAAAGCATAGTGAAAATAACAAGCATAAATCTTATCATCATACAAATACTATAGGATACTTGTGGAACTGGATAAGAATCATAGAGGAAAAAATAGCAAGTAA
Source organism: Pimephales promelas (assembly GCF_988280905.1). Classification (NCBI taxonomy): domain Eukaryota; kingdom Metazoa; phylum Chordata; class Actinopteri; order Cypriniformes; family Leuciscidae; genus Pimephales; species Pimephales promelas. The sequence continues at coordinate 17,567,823 of NC_142787.1, forward strand.
AACTCTCTAACAAAGTACCACACAGAGAAAAAGGACCCAACCAGTCTCCTATCTTTCTAACAGTAGGCTATAGAGCAGAAAGGAACTTAGTTTTGAGAAGGTCCCTCCCTCTGTGTCCGCATTAGAGAGAGAGTTTGCACGTATGTCAGAGGGACTATGGTGGAGGGCTGGTGAAGATGATGGCAGCTCTCTGCGAGGATGGCACATATGGACTCAATTGTGGTCGCAAGAGCGACAGAGTATCAGTTTTACATGTCAAACTGACAGAATCAGCCTTTAAAGCGCTAGAAAATTACCAAAACTGTAAGGTGAGTGCTGGAAAACTTACAGTTTTATAGAGAGAAAAGAGCAGCGAGAGCTTGCTCGCCCACAAAAAGCCTTAGTGTCAAATAATCATGTTTTATTTCTCTCTAAACAGTAGAACATCTCTTAAAAGTTGATAATTGTTTTCAGTCGGTTAATGTCCTTGCAGAATTGATTGGAAAATGTTTTTTAATAAAGAAAAAAGACTCTAGGGAGTGAGCATTATGCCAACACACCATTACCTGCTATGAACTCTCTGTATGTAATTTGAACACTAAAAACCACATTTAATGAATTTGTATACATGTTTGAAGTCTCAGTAATTGCTAGAGCTTATTTAAACTGGATAAAGCGATGATGTTGTGTAGGTTGTGTGTTTTATTGTATTTTATCCTCGAAATGTGAGCTACAATGCTAACGGTTAGATAAAACTTTCTATACAAACGAATAACGTCGATTCAGCTGTCTGTCATTTCGACATCTTGATCATTTTAGTTGGTTTACAGACTCTGTAACGTAATTATTTCGTGTTACATACGAAAAAGTATTTGGGTTAGACAAAAATTAAAGTTTGGTGAGCTAGCTGATAGCATGGCTAATGTTTCTAACGTTAGCTGGCAGTCCTCCAACAATGATTAAGTTCATAAATGTGGCGATATTTTTGTTGTTTGTTTTACATTCACGACACTTAGTCCAAATAAACATGGGTTAGAGACACAATGAAACACTAAATATTGTTGCTGAGCTAGCTAGTTAGCTTGGAATAGTTATACACACCTGAGGAGTTTGATTTATCAAGATAAATTGTTGTTTTATTACATAACCGTCGTTTATCATGTGCTAGGCATCCATATTTATCTTAAAAAACACAGCAGATAAGTTATTTTTCACTAGAAATTAGTCTTTTTGCTTTTGATGTGTGACAAAGTGGGGAAACCCATTACTCTGGCTTGTACATTTTTAATAGTGCACAAATTATCTTTCATGTAATTTTGATAAAATCTCCTAAACTACTCCTGCCCACAAACGATGTATGATTCTTTCCATTTGGGTCCTTCAAGTGAGTAGTAGTACAATGCATGAGTTAGATGTGTAAAACTGTAATGAATAGGCCTAGCCTATGTCACTAAGATAAGGAAATTGATAAAAACAAAAAAGACCTTCTGGGCATTTCTATCATTTCAAAAGCCTGAAAGAGTTTCTACTGGCTTACTAGGAGAAATCAGGCAGCTTCAATGAAGAGCTGCATTGTCTGGATTTTTTTTTAAAGCTCTACACTGCTCAAAGTGCTTACGAGGCAGTGTTTGACTTAAAGCTATAGCTGGCCCGTTGTAAAAAAGAAGGGGAAAAAAACTGTGCGCTGGGTTCATAGAGATGGTTCGTTCAATCCTGGAAGGCCAAATCCAGCTAAACGTTTAGGCCCAAGATTTGCTTTAGGTTGGAATGATTGGACCTAACCACCAATGCAGGTGAATGTCCAGGCCACATATAAAGTTAGTCAACCCATTTAGTTTGGAATTCCTCTAAAAAGAGTTAAGTTGAACCTTGAAGCTTGTTTGGGACTAAATTTAGCTTCATAATCCATCAAGTTCCTGGCTGCTTTAGACTGGCAATGTTTCTGTTTGTCTTTGTTGATTAGGACTTGCAGTTTGGTTGATACTCAAAATGTTACAACACACCATCGGCGAGGCCAGCTGAATGAGTCTTAAAGGGATAGTACACCCAAAAATTATTTACTCTCCCTCAAATTGTTCCAAACCTGTATGACGTTATTTCTTCTGCTGAACACAAAAGAAGATATTTTGAAGAATGTTGGTAACCAAACAGTTTTGGGGCTTCCAAAGTATTTTGTTTCCATACTATGGAAGTCAATGGTGCGCATAAACTGGTTGGTAACCGACATTCTTTAAAATACCTTTATTCATACAGGTTTGACTTTGAAACAACTTGAGGGTGAGTAAATGATGACAGAACTTTAATTTTTGGGTGAACTAGCCTATCCTTTTAAGCTCAGTGCTCACCAAAAGACGCATACAATTCCTTTGATTTAATCTAGGACTATTGTGTTTATTAATATTCTAAATGAGAATTTTTTTTATATAAATAGATCTTGTTTTTTTTTTACCTTCAGTTTAAGTAGGACATTTTTGTCTTTTTGGTAAATATTTGTATTCATCTCTAATTTATTCTCATATCAGTTTTAGTGCTTATTTGTGTCAGTCGCCAAGGTTTCAATGTTCATTTAACTTAAGTTTAAGATTTTCATCTAATATTTATATTAGGCATGTTACTATTTCTGTCAACAAAGGTGATTTATGAATATTTTAGTTTGAGCAAAGTACTTGCCGTTCAGTTGAAAATATCTTACGTGTTCAAAAAATGCTATGACGAAATATTAAAGCACTACAGAAGGTTGCATAACAATCTTGTGTATGAAATGTGAGCTAATGTAAAGAATGTACTGTAGTGATCATATCATGCAGGGCTTAGTGTTCTCCTATATTAATCAGATAATAGTCAGGGATTACTTTAGTTCATCCTTACCATACCTGCTCTAGCTTTGGCATTATGCTGCAATATAGGCAAGAATGCTCAATATGCTTTGTGTCTTCAGCTAGCTTGATTCACTGACCAGAATTGGGTATTTACAGTGTCTTGGCACATGTTGTTATGTTCCAGATCTGTTTGTCTTTCAGCTACCGTTTTTAGCTGAGCTCGTGGTTAATCATTATTCGTCTCTCGGTAATGGGACAATACAGTTGGGCCAAAGACAGGGAATGCGTGAACCTCAGTGATGATCCTGGAGCCGTGCCTTATCTCTTTCATCGCTGTAAATTTTGAAAATAGATCTCAAGTTGCAAAAGCATGTCTGTATTTATTTGTAGTGTTTGATTTACTAAGGAAGCCATTTTAACTACATTGCCTGTTTCCGTCACTTGTGGTTTTCCTGCGAAATTTATGTTGGACATCAAGTTTCGAAACGTGTGACTTGACGAAGCAGCACCATAAAGTTGTTAAAGTCAGATATTGAAATGTATTAAAATGACACTGGACCGCATAGCCCAGAAATATGCAAATGTGTGTCATAGATGAATTTTACTATCTTAATTATGCACGATTAAATGGAAAGTGGTGCTTTATTATTTGCATATAGCATTGTGTCCGTGACCCTGACTCAGCACAGATGTGCAACCCTGTTTTAAGAGTTGAGAACCACTGGTTTAGGTTTCCAAATCATGAGTGTTTAATCGCACTTCTTCCTACTCCTGTGTAATGTGATCTGATCTAGTCTGTGTGCAAGTGTGCTTGGGGGGTGGGGGGTTGTGATCTGGTTAAACAAGCCTTTAGAGATGGAGGAGGCTTTGGGAAGTATTTGAATATAACTAAAGGTGTGTGGTTGCTAGGAAGTAAAGAGTTTGGTGTATGTACATGCATCTGTTCCTTTAACAATTTAATGAATTCTGCACAGAATGTACTCTAAACATGGTATGTACTGTAAAATAAAATCAAGTGGAATTGAAAGTTCAAGTCGAGTGTGTTGAATTGAGGGATATGGTATTTTTTGCTGTGTAATCTAGTTGTAAACTGCACATTTTTAGAGAAGTAGTAAGTCTTGCTGGTAACCATGCAGAAAATGCACATACTCTAACTGTGCACACTATACACACTATTGAGCACATTAATCTTGCTGCATTTCATAGTTTTTTTTAATTAAATTAGCAGATACCCATGTGGTCACTTGTATTTGAATGTTTTGCTAGATTAAAGCTACACTGTGTGATTTTTACCCCCATCTAGCGGTGAAAAGGTATATGACCATCCAGTGAATATTAGTTTGTGTACCTCTCAATTCCGATTTCGTTTTAAATCCTATGGTGGCCAATGTAGTCCAAGATTAACATGGCTTCCAGTTCGACCTCGTCCATGAGTGTTCAAACGCGAAAGGCGAAGCTTGAATTAACGGGGATGTCCCTCTTTGGCTAATGTACTTTCAAGATGGTGGGGCAACATGGCGACTGACATTAGAACCCCTTACCCGTATATATTTTCAATGGCATATTATACACTCACGAGAATACTTTATTACTTGAACGAAGTAAATATACATTAATGAGCACATATATTTTTAAAAGAACTAAGTGTTTTTAGCTAAGAATAAACTAAAAGAGTTACACAGTGTAGCTTTAAATTACTTTTTAGCGGCAGGTTTCATTTATGAATTAGTTGACATGAATATTCTCATCTTTTCCAGAATGCACCATTCCCACAGGCGACGATACGTTTTCAGGGTCTTCAAGGGGTAAGTTGACTTTCCATTACTTGTGGAATAGACCCATTGATATGAGTTTTACAGTGTCTGAATGAGTATCATCACCTGCTGAAGGGTGTGAATTACTCAAAGCACCCTTCTGGACCTTTTGTCTTTATAGAGAGCCCTGAGCCTTCTGTAGTTTAATTGGGAGGTATCTCACTTTTACACTGAAAGCACCCGTTTAACATCTGACCCTGCTGACAACATGCTGTAGTTTACTTCAGACACTGTGTTACTATAAATACTGGGTCGGCGAGTACGGTTCCGGTTTTACGCCCATGAATACTCTCTCTAAATACATAGTCTACTTAAATAACTAGTGTCTGACTGTTCTGTCACAATGAGTCTGTTTTAAAACTGCCTTGTAGCTCATCTTAGACGAGATCCATCAACAGTGACGGATCCTCGTAGGTGAATTATTTATAACGCTCTACATGGGTGCCAGTTCCTTTAACTGTCAGTCAAACACATCTTAATGAGAAATGGTCAAAAGACTTGACTCATGCTGACTGTTGATTCCAATAGTTTTGCATTAGCATGTTGCTATGCTAATAGCCCTCAACACAGAAAATAAATACAAGAAATTACAAAGTGATTGGCAGTGTTGTTTTAGTATTATTTATATACTATTATAGTTTATAATATATATATATAGTATTTGTTAATATCTTGATTTTTTTATGTTTTCATTTTAGTTTTAGTTTACGTCTCTTATGGTGGTTATGGCTTTTTTATATATAATTTTTTGTTACTTTGTTCATTTCTATTTAGATCCATTTTATTTTTTTGTACCTCAACTTAAACATTTTATCTAAGTTATTTAGGCAACAGTTCTAATTTGTTATTTTTTTAAGCTTAGGTTTGAAATATTGGTGATTAGTAGTCAGACAGGACTGTTTTTAACAATAGTTATCAGTATTTAGTGAATTTGTGAAATAAAAGCATTTATAACTGTGATTTCTCTCAACTCTGACATATTGTCATTGTGGGATTGACTACTTAATGAAGGAGAAATGCAATGATACCTTAAAATGTGTCCAAAACTAGGTATAAGGCAGCATAATGACTGCTTTTTGAAACAGCCAAAAAATAAAAACCTAAGATGCCTTAAATTACTGTCTAGGTACAGTAGCAATCTAATATTAGTTGTAGATTATTATAAATTTTTTGAATGATGATGATGATGATTATGACGATTACCTTTAAGCATTCAAATAATTAAACTTGTTTTTATCTCCACCCCTTCAGCGCATTAAAATCCCAACAACAGATGCTTCCGATGGCTCTCAAAACTTCGATTTTTATCTGTCCAACTACGGAAAAGACAATCCTCAAGGAAGCTTTGAGTGTATCCACCAGTACATATCTAGGTAAGGGTACAGTGAATTTCTTGTCAAAAACTACTGCTCATTTTGCTGTTGTATTTCATTTTTAACTGTTCTGTGCCTGTTAGCTCTGGGGTCCCCAATCTGTCCTCCTTGGGAACGATTCAGGACAAAATGACAGTATGTGCCACCAATGACTCCTACCAGGTGACCAAAGAGCGCGTGACCAAAGCAGAGGAGGATAAAGTCAAGAACAGCACCAAATTCATCAAACCCGGAGGACCGTTCAGAGGTTTGATATTAATCCAAGGCATTTTATCTCCTGTAACATGCACATACAAACACATTCTGGTCATGTAGATAAGGGGAGTACCCAGTATTCCATTAATCCTAAATTAAAAAAAACCCTATGTTAACAATTGAACATGTAAAAAGCCCACAAAGGAATCTCACTGGATTTTTTTTGTTTGTTCTTGTTCCAGTTAATTTAGCATTTCAAGCATTTCTATTTTAATTTCAGCCTAGTTTCAGCCGAGATGTTTCTGTTTCAAGATTATCTACACAGGATGTGGTTTTCTTTTCGGTTTCTGTTTTCATTTCCATTTTGGATCTGCGTGTAGTACAACGTTACATGAGTTTGCTCATTTTTTTTTACATTGGAATGGATTTATACAAAATAATAATTTTGTGATCTCCCATCAATCAGGTCACATAGACCTCTAACATTTGCCCAGTTCAATTGTCCCTGAGCACGTAACCATGTGCGTTAAACCAATTGGGAGCTTTAGAGAGAGTGATGTATGGATTAGGGTCAAGAGAAAAAAGCAAGTAAAAGTTGATCCTATTTATCTCACTGGCTAAGTCGTGGTCCACCCATGCCTCTGAGATTACCAGTGTGCCCCAGAATTTATTGTGAAGTGAAAAGTAACATACTGAATCATTCAAATCTTATATGGGTATTGTCACCTGCAATGACACCTGCTTAGGTTGTTAAATGAAAGCAGCCATTCTTGCTTTTTAAAAACTGCAGGGGAAAGACATTGCTGCAACCCTAGAGACCCGCTTTAACTCATGTTTTAAAACAGGTATCACAATTTAGGAAAAAAAAGAGAACCCTTGAGGGTTTTTAAAGTGTCTTTAACTAACACTCAAATGCAGCTCATTATATTTCACCCCATCTAGGCACAACCTGTCTCTCAGCACCTGTTCAGCTGTCACTCCCCTCTGGGAGCCCCTGAGCTCCGCACCACAGCTGGCAAAACTGGAAAAGTTAGTTTCACTCCCCTCCCTCGGCACTGAGCCGCAGGAGAGGACTGATCGGGTGCTTGCACATTTTTCACAGCAAAAGGAAGAACAAGAAAAGAAAGGCTTTGCAGCAGCTGGTGCTCAGGAAGCCTAGTCACACTCTTTTGTTTGTGTGGTTAATCTGAGAGAAACATGCAAGAGTTCAAAATTGTGCAGATTTGCTGTATTATTCTAAGTTGAAAAGATCCTCCCTTCCTCGATTCCTCCCAGTCTGCTGTACACTGCTACATATGTGACTGCCAAAGCTTATTATCCACTGACGCAAGAGTTTCACCTGACTGGCAGGAGGTGAGACAGTGAAAGTTTGTATCTGGATGTCATCTAGTCATCGGCACATGTTCGGGCAAACCGAGGGAGAGTAGGATGGTTAAAGAGTCGCTACTCTTAATCTTTAAAATTACTTTTTGATGAAACTTTTCTGAGGCTCATATAGGTACTTCAGTATTGTTTGGAGAGTGTCAGAAGCATTGGTACTATATTTTGGTACAATACTAAAATAAACACTACTCGGTATGTTATCAATGTGCTGTCTGAGTAACAAGCGGCTCCTTTAAAATGTTCCCATGGTTAATTTCAAAACTCGAATCAATTGTCTAAACGCTAATAAAAAAAAAAACATGAGATATAATTAATTGACATGAATGTTGCAAAATTAATTGTGCTCAATTAAAATTGAATGTGCAGTTTCTGACTTGTATTCCTTGGTTATCTTTTGACCTTTTCACAGTAGAGAAATTGAGCGGTATTATGGCCGTTTCACACAGAAATGAGCGCCACGGTTTTTAGAATGCCATGTCATGCGTGAGATGCTGCAACGGTTAAAGACGTCCGTGTATTGCGATTTTTTTTTTTTTTTTTTTTTTTTTTTTTTTTACATAGAAAATAAATGGAAAAGTAGCACATTGGAATGGTAAAAACATATTCTGGCACCTTAGACAGTATTACCCACCAATGGAAATGATATACCATCTAGACACTTGGTTTAGCACTAATCCTACATATTTCCACACATAATATTCCAGTGTTAGTAAAGCAGTGCTAAGAGACTTTGACAGAAATCCTTATAATAAATTTAGCTGTTTTAACTACTTCTCTGATTGGCCATCTCTCTGTGAATGTTTTTTTTTTTATAGACAAAAAAATCCAGCATCGAAAACCGGCCCCTTCAGCCCCCGACCCGGCTCCAGAGAGGAAGCAGACCACCCCCCTTAACCCAGCCAATACCATCCGCAAGTGCCTTACCAACAACCCCGTATCACAACGTCCGTACCGGGACCGCGTCATTCACCTCCTGGCCCTGCGCTCCTACAAGAAGCTAGAGGTGCTCGCCAGACTCCAAAGAGATGGCATCAGCCAGAAAGATCGCAACTCTATGGGCACAACACTACACCAGGTGAGAGAGGGATTGGGGAGTGGAACCAGTTTAGTTCTCTGGATTAAAGCAAAAAGTTAAGCTCAATTGACAGCTGGTTTAATGTTAATTCAACACGCAATTCATTTCCACTTTCCTTTGAGATTTTAGATCCTATGCTCACCAAGACTGCATTTATGACTTAAAATACAGTAAAACTGTGAAATATTATTAGTTTAAAATGACAGTCTATAATATATTTAATGTAATTTATATCTGTCATGGGAAATCTGAATTTTCAGCATAATTTATCCAGTCTTCAGTGTCGCATGCTCCTTCAGAAATCATTCTAATGTGCTGATTTGCTGCTCAATAAAACATTTATCAATGTTGAAAACAGTTGTGCGGGTTAATATGGCGTAAACCTTGATACATTTTTTTTTTCAAAAGAATAGTAGTTATTTAAAAGGTTTTTTTTACTTTAGTCACTTTTGATCAATTTAATGCATCTTTACTGAATATAAATGAATATAAATATTAATTGTTATTAACTTTTGATTTTTTTAAATGTTTATTATTAAAGTTAATATTTAAAAGTTTATTAAACTTTTAAATTTTAATAAACTTTTGAATGGTAGTGTACCAACCTAGTAAAGTAGTAAAACCTTAAAATGGCTGTAAAAAGGAGTTTAATGAAGTTAAACTTAACAGTAGTTTTGACACATGTTTTTTTGTTTTGTTTTTACAAAATGGTTTAAATCCTCAAATTGTCCCCATTCACTTCCATTGTAAGTACCTCACTTTGCCTCTTTTTTTTTTAAAGGAGACAAGTGATGAGTCAAAATAATCAACATTATGCTGAAAGTGCTGTTGATTACATTTTAAAGTCCCCATGAAATCAAAATTGACCATATTCAGTACTTTGTTTGCCTAAATTGATCGTTTTGTGGTGAACAATTCATACATGCAAGTCAATCCACACAAAAAAAATTTTTGGCTTCGTAATCTTTAATCAAATTTTTTTATTCAACCCCCATATTCTTTAATATGTTTATAGAGCAAGATGCCTGACTAGAAAGTAGGGCTGAACAATTGATTGCATTTGCGATTATATCGCGATATGATGAAACGCAATTTTGTAATCGCAAAAGCTGCGATTACCATGGTGATTAAACTGGTCACGTGATGCGCGAGAGAAAAGCAGTCAACTTGGCACGATATGCATATAGGTCTGGCATACAGGAAAGAACAGTTTATTTTTAATGTATGTCACATTGTGTTATTTATCCCCTCTCCAACAATTCTGGATCGATTCAAAGAATTTCAGAATCGAGTCTGAGCGTAGTTTTTAAACACAGATGCGTGATGACGCTGCGCATGCTTTAGAAACAATTTTGCTTGCTTCTAATTCCTCTCTCTCACATACAAGACACTGCTCGAAAGTTTGGGATTTAACCGAATTACAAGGACATTCGCAGGCTTCATTGCACAGGTTTTGCCGCTTTACTTGATGTTATAACGTTACTCTTGGCCGCCGGGACTTTCCTTACAAATGCTCCACAAAGGCATTATTTATGTCTTTTGGAATGCAGTTGGCTTATATATTAAAAATATGAAAATCACTGAGAAGGCTGCTTTCATTTTAAAATACTTGCGTGCACTTTTTTTGAAGAGCGCTCGTGCATGCGGCTGTGAGTGACTCGTTGGTTAAATTTACTTGCATCTCAAAATGCTTTTATGACGAGAAATGAATATAAACATGGTCAGTTATATCTTAAACCAACAGGACAAACCACATTTACAATTTCAAAAGAGATATGTTAATTTGTGTGAATGCAGCTTATCGTATTTAAACTGAGGGGGGGGAATCACTCCAGCTCTTGAATGAAAAACATTCAGACAGCGTACTTTTAAATACTGAAAGCACTCTTTGTTTATTGCTTGTAATGCTTTTTTGTTCCTCTTTATTTACTAGCGTTTATATTTTGAAGCGATATTAGTTTATATAGCCTATTTAAAATTCTAAACATGTAATTGGTTTAATTAAATGTTTATATATATATATATATATATATATATATATATGTATTTTTACATATGTAATTAAATACATATTTTAAGTGTTAAGATTAATTAATAAGAAAAAAATTAGATCAGAAGGTAAAGAACTTAAAGTACTTGCATATTAAATCGCAAACGCAATATTGGTTAAAAAAAGAAATCGCAATTAGATTATTTTCCATAATCGTTCAGCCCTACTAGAAAGGCATTAATTGCACTTAAATTGCTGTGCAAGTTCTTTGAATGCAGCTCGAGGACTGTCATAATCATTCATATCAGTTCAGGATAGGTGACAGAGACTTGAAGCATAGTTAGTATCAAATCACAGCTGTGATCTAATAGGCTACTGACTCATGGCACTTTTGCAGAAGTACAGTGTCGCATAATGCATGTCCTCATTTAACAGCCCAAACACAAAGACTTGCATTCACCACAGCTGAATGTATAGCACGTGGGAAATTAGGCAACCATAAATTAACCTTATTAGTGTAATTATGCACATGCATGCTTAAACAGCTCACATGCCGAAGAGACCTGCATAGTTCATTTCAGTTGATACAAGGTCTTGCTGTTGACAGAAGTCATATTTGAATGGCTTTTGTCATCAAAAAGGGTAAAAAGAGAAATTTTGGTTCTCCCCACTAGTTTCTAAAGAGAAATATCACGGTTCTCATCACTTTCTATCACGTATAGAAGGAATTTATTCAGTCTTTGAATAAGGAAGTATGAAAACAGCTTCTCTCCTTCTTTAGAAATGAAGGAAAGACTGAGAATCTGAAACGGTCCCCCTTGTTGGGTTGTAATGTAAGAAGTAACACTATATCCCTTTGCCTTACTGTCCATTTGCATTACTATTTATAGTGCGTGTGTGTGTGTGTGTGTGTGTGTGTGTGTGTGTGTGTATCTGTCGCTCTTAAGTATGCCGACTTAAACAAGGATGCAAAGTGTTAATTCTCCTGTCTATCAAATGTGTACAAGTAGTTAAAACAGTATTGGTCATTTTATATTTTTACATTAAATGAGAATTTACTACATTTTTACAGTTTAAGACGAGCTAGGTTCATATTTTATTCAGTGCTTGTTTAAAAATCAAGCTTGCTTTAGAAAGCACCACTAATTAAATGAAATATGGCACAAATTAAATGATTTTTTTTTTTCATTTAAAAAAAAATAAAACTGGTCCTTTTAAAAAAACTTTCTATGTCTTGTATATTAATCAAAGGAAAAGCAATTAACGCAATATTTTCCATTCCAATAGGTGGCCAATCTAAACCCTAAGGATAACTCATATTCGCTGAAAGACTTTATTTTCCGTGAGGTCCAGAGGGATTGGCCGGGCTATACGGAGGATGAACGGGTTCAGGTTGACAGGATCCTGGCACGGTAAGATTTGCGGGTCACTTGCAATTAAAAGAAGAATGACTTTGTAATTGAACATGAATCGTTTTTGAGATCCAGTACAAGAGATCTAAATAGTTTTTTTTGCAAAGCTTGAATTAGTTTAATTTTGTCTCCCTCCAACAGTAAATTGGGCTTGAATTTAGAGTCTGTCTCATCCAGCAGCCCAACCAAAGAGCCAACATCCCCACTGGTATGCCACATACATAAACATATTTCTATATATCTTATTATATGTTAATTATTCATATATGCATATTCACACACACACACACACATATTTGTATATTCAATCATGGCAACTGTCAAAATAGTTTTAGCTTGTGTTTGGAATATGGCAATGTTAATGTATTTGGTCTTAGATGACTAAATCTGCTATGCTGCTGCTGATTTTTGCGACTGCTAATAGAGACAGTGACACGCCTCTTGAGCATGTAAGATATGCTGCTGCTGCTGCATGAATAGATGTACATAAATCCCGTAGGTGGAACTGGGGGAGGTGGAGGGTTTCAGAGTACTACCCTTCAGCAAACACTGAACCAGACTATTTAAATATTAAGCAAGTGGCCACATTGGCTGCAGGATCAGCAGAGTTTGTACCATGCAGCAGTGATGTCATTTCTTGCAGATTGGATGTAAAGGACCTAACAGTCTGCGCCCTCTGAAGGCAGCATAAACAACATATACTTTATTTTATATTAATATAAAATTACTTTTTTTTACATAATATAAACTATTTTTCTATATGTTTAGCTTCATACAAAAATAGTCACTCTTTGCATTTCCATGAAATTTCCAGAAACAAGAATAATGTTTTTGTTCTATTCAGAAACAGCAACCTGAGGCCGACTTCATCGATCCTCTGATGTCTAAGAAGCCTCGAATCTCCCATCTCAGTAACCGAGGACCTCCCTCGTCTGGTCGTCATCCTTCGGAAACTGGGGACAAAAAACCTGCACCCACGGCAGCCTGCCCCGGACCTGCTTTTCACCCTCCACCTGTCACAGGCTCTAGTTCAAATTCCCCCAGCACGCCGGAGGGCCGGGGGTCTCAGGATCTGCCCCTGGACCAGAGCTCTATATGTGGGAACTCCTCGGAGAGCTACGCGCCCCGCAACCACACGCCTAGCCCTCCCAGCCAGCCGGTTTCCACGACCTCCCCCTCATCCTTCTCTACCTGTACTGTCTCGACAACCACCATCACCTCCACCACTACCACCAGCAGTGGCCCCCACGTTTCCTCTGCCGCGTCTCCTACAGCCAGCCGTGACGGCAATGGCAGCAAAAAGCCCAAGAAGTCCAAGAAGCACAAAGATAAAGAGAAGCGAGATGGAGAACGAGAGATGGACAAAGAAAAGGATCGGAAGAGGGATAGAGCGCATCGCAAGGAGGATCACTGTGACAAGGAAGCACAGCCCAGAAAGAAACACCGGAGTGAGGCAGAACATAAACACATTCCTGCCAACATCAGCCACGAATCGGACAAAGAAGGTTTGTTTTGCACTTCATGTTGTATTTGCGTCCTCCACATGCATTTTGTGGCATTTGCATCAATGATTAATTGATCGTTCATTTTAATGACAACAAGTCACTGAATTAATAAATCATTGAATCAAATGATTTGACAGAAAACATGCGATTTACCGAATGCCACCAATGTCTGTTAACTAAGGAATTGTAAACCGTACCAGTAAGTCAAATAACGAGACACCCCTCGCTGCAGCCTCTAGCACGATGACGTAGCTGGATGGTCCAATACGTGTTGGACCCTGTAACGCGCGCATGCGCACTAGTCAAGTCAAGTCATCTTGATTTATATATCGCTTTTAACAATTTAGATTGTTTCAAAGCAGCTTTAATTTAATGTAACAGATTGTTCATGAATAATGTTATTTTACAGCTAGTTAGTTTTGATTCTGTCGAAATGATAATTTGTTATTAAATTAGGGGATGACACTGTTCTCTCTAAACAGACTTTAAACGCGATCCTGTGATAAACGCTGATGGCACATACACATTAATAATTCATAGGCCTAGTTAGTGTAGAGAGTTGGTGAACAATCGTTGATCTTCCAAGAATACATCACGAGCGACGCTCTTATTTTCAGAGCTTTCAGAATAAAACTTTTTTTTTAATAATTGCGACTTTTTCCTTACAATTGCGAGTATACTTTTCACATACTGACTTTATTTCTCAGAATTGTGAGATATAAAGTCAGAATTGCGTGAAATAAAGCCTCAATCGTGTTATAAAGACATAATTGCTTGAAATAAAGCCTCAATCGCATGTCATAAAGACATAATTGCTTGAAATAAAGCCTCAATCGCATGTTATAATAATTGCGTGAAATAAACTAAAGCCTCAATCGCATGTTATAAAGACCGAATTAGGTGAAATAAAGCCTCAATCGCATGTTATAAAGACAGAATTAGGTAAAATAAAGCCTTAATCGCATGTTATAGAGAAAGAATTAGGTGAAATAAAGCCTCAATCGCATGTAAGGACAGAATTAGGTGAAATAAAGCCTCAATCGCATGTTATAAAGACAGAATTGCGTGAAATAAAGTCGCAATTGTGTGCTATAAAGTCAGAATTCTGACCTTTTTTCTCGCAATTCTGAATGTATAACATAAATGCGAGTTTATTATTACAAGATTTATTTTCCCCATGCTGTTATTATTTTAGCATTTTCCTTACTTATTCATCAATAATTACTTATTATTATTTAACAGTATTATACTACACAGTTTGAACATCATCTCCGTACAATATTCAGCTTACATATCACTTAAAACCAATGCATTCGAATTATAATCAGAGATCGGCACTGCGCATGCGTAAATGACGTCACCAAAACACACATCCATCCACTACGTATTGGACCGTCCAGCTACGTCATCGTGCTACAGACTGCAGCGAGGACCTCTTGCAAATAACGGCCAAATTTCAATTGATTAGCTGGATGTCTGGAATTGTGAATGAAGCACATTGTCAGGCCTGATTGATAGATTTATGCTACATTTGGCTTAGAAACATGAACTTTAGTTCACAACATCATATAGGTTATTCAGTTCCTAAAGACCCAAAGCTCATGTATTACGTGTTCTTGTGAAATGGCAGTATGGTAAATGGTAATTCATGTTTGTACGTGACTGGTGTGTCTCTTTACAGCTGGTAAAGACAAGCCTGTCAAAAGCACTGAAATGCCAATCCCAACGAAGCCTGATTACATAGTGTGAGTGAACTTTGACTACTTTGTAGTGCATGCTTCTGCATAGTGTAAGTGAACTTTGACTTGTGTATATTGTGTTTCCGCATAAACCCTCTGCATATAATTTTAATTGGATGTGTGTGTATATATTAACATATGTACACTTTTTATTTAATTTTATTATTTTTTTCTTTCAATGGACAAACTATATATAAGAAATGAACAAAATCTTGAGTCTCATTGTGTTTTTTGCTGTTTTATTCCAGTAAGTACACTGCAGTGATATCTATGGATCAGAGGCAGCACTATAAGGATGACTTCAATGCAGAATATGATGAGTATCGTATCCTTCATGCCCGTGTTGAGAGCGTTACACGTCGTTTTACAAAACTGGACAGCAGGTGTAGGCGTCTAGCTCCAGGAACTAAAGAGTATCAGGTAAAAGAACAATACTTTTTTTGCTTTAATGCTCTTAATGTGTGACATTTTCTTTATATGAAGAACTATAATTTATGTATACATTTATGCAGGCAATAAGTGTCTGTCTTTTCCTTCCAGGAAGTACATGAACAGGTGCTGCAAGAATACAAAAAAATTAAACAAGTAAGTGTAACTGAGCATGTCTTGCCCATCTGGGTCCTTTAGTAAACAAATATACTGTTAAATGAAAATATATATATATATTGAGACACTTTGTTTTACAGCATAGCCCAAACTACTATGAAGAAAAACAGCGCTGTGAGTACCTGCACAACAAACTGGCCCACATCAAAAGGCTGATCGCTGACTTCGACCAGCGGAGGGCGCAGTCCTGGCTGTAGGGCACGGGACCAAGCAAACACCTCGGCCAATCAGAGCGCTCCTCAGCCGGAGTACCATGTTTAGGGGAGTGTGGGGATCAAACAGCTCCTTATTTATTCTATTTACAGATCCCCCACTCGCCTGTTTCCCATACCTGGCCGCCTTTTATCACTCTTTTTCTGATTTTCTTTCTTTGTTCATTCTTTTTTTTTTCTTTTATTCTTCATTCTCTTTCTTTTTGAAGGACTTTTTTTGAAAGAAAAAAGACAAAGAAAAATTAAACATTCTTGAATGCAAAAAGAAAAGTTACGCAATGCAAAACCGCGGGCCTTACAACGCTTATTTCTTGAAGCCTTTTGCACAGGGGTGATCGAGCCAGTACATGTGAAAAAGTGGCCATAGAAGAGGGTGTTTCCAAGAGCCTTGAGACTTCCTTTCTCCCAGTGGCCCTGTATTTTTTTTTTTTTTTTTTTTTTTTTACAGCATCAGTATTCACGCCCACAGTGCAAATGATGCCTTAAGGTATTAATACAGACACATAACTATGTGGCATCAGTGAGACAAGCACCCGGGGCAGTGGGGAGAAGTTATGACCTGGTCGCAGGTCCACCGCACATTCATGGAGAGTGAGTGAGATAGTGAGAGAGAGAGAGAGAGTGAGTGAGAGAGAGTGAAAAATATTCAGTGTTTTTGTTCATTCTTGGGAAGGATTGTTGTGGGTCAGAAAATACAGGAAGACAGAGGCTCTAGGAAAAGGGTTTGATATATATATACTAAAAGAGGAAAAAACGGAAAACGAAAATCCAAAAAAAAAAAAGCTGCTATTTTTTTTTTTTCTTTGAACAGCCAGAGCATTCGGGATCAACCTGGCTCATGTTACATGTTCTTAATTTGGGCCTGCTCTGTTTAAGAAAATGATCCAACCATCTTAATGGCGAAGGTGCTACTGATTTATGAGGAAATGCATCGAGCAGAGGCAGACCTGTATATCCATTTCAAATGTATTCATTAATTATTGCAAGTCTCAGAGTTATTTATGAAATATGAATAGCAATATATATATTATGTTTTTTTGAATTAAAAGGAATTGCTGGAATTTTGAGTATTAAAAAAAAACTTCTCAAATTTACGTAAAAATAGAAGTCTTTATTTGACGGTATCGTGAGTGATAAACTTCTTAAAGATTAAGGGAAACATTATGTTTACAAAACCTGTGTGGTAGGAAGTTTTGCCAAAAAAAAGTAATAGTCTTATGTTGATAGTCTGGAATAAGACGCGTTTCTCTGAGCGACACTTTGGTATTTAAAAGAAGATGGTGGTCGAACACTTGTGGTGTCTTGGTAATATTTATTTTCTTTGATCTTTGTTTAGGGAAAATATCCTGAATGCAGCTGTGTGAATCAGCCTTGAAAATACCATTGCTTGCAATTATGCAAATTCTCACTGGATCAAATAACTCCAGCGTGGATTCTGATTGGCTCGTTGATTCTTGAGGCTTGCTGCATTGTATTTGCACATTTTGGGATGTCGTTTTGAGATCTGAAAACAAGTGATCTCTCTCGTCTTAGAATCATAATTATTCCATTGTTAAAAGCGGGGTGTTGTTCCCTTTGTTTTCCAGTGTTGTTAATTGAAATTTAAAAACCCGGGTGAGCCATTCTCAAATTAACCATCGACAAATGTTGGTTTTTAGTATTTGGGTTGGCAGATGGCATCTTATCTGATTTGTTCAGGGACTTCATTTGTTCTCAGACTCGCCAAGATGTTTTTGTGTGAGCTTCTGTTCATTTTAGTCCCCATTTATAGACCGATCGCAATGTCTGATTACAAACAAATCCATGTCGTCGCTATTTAACAGAAATTCAGCAGCACTTTACTTCACAGATGCTTATTTCCTCAGCTTTCAAATAGCCTCCACACTGAACCCTAAAGATTTCGGGATGACACTAAAAAGTGTTGCTTGGAAGGAAGAATGTGCATTTACACACAACCTGGTATCATTGTAATTTGGGTTGGATGGGGAACTATTTGGTGTGTGTGTGTGACCAACACTTGTATTTTTTCCCTTTGGAAGAGACTGTGCCTCTGACACCACTAAAGAGAGATGTTAATGTTGAATAATAAGCCAAGAATCTCATAACACTGTCATCTCTAGTTTTAAAAGTGGATGGGGGTTGTTTCAGACTGTAAGAGTTCCTGACCTGTCCACCTAAAATATATTAAATCAGTTCAATAAAATGTGAACTTGACAACATATCTGCTGCCTTGATTTTATTTTATTTTTCACCCACGAATGCATATGACAGCGTATTTCCACTGCAATGGTTTTGAACAGTTGCTTATTAAAACACCTGTGCGTCAAAGATCGAACTAACTAATTGTTTGGTGATAAATGTGTATGTTTTGCGATCATCTACCTGGTATTAACAGGACCAGATCAGCATAATTCAAGTGTATAGATATATCCATATTTTTTTTAGCTTTTTATTCAATTTTGTTCAAACTATTGAACATTTTGTGATGTAATTGAAAAATGTTTTGGTAGACATTTTGATTCCTCCTGACTTGAATCGTATGAATCTTTTCTCATTCAATGACTCGTTCATGCGAAATCATGCTAAAATGTTCCTATTAATATTTTTTCTTTTCATCTCTTCAGTCTGAATAAGAAATAAATATATTTCTCCACAAAAAAGTGCAATAGTCCAAGAGGAATAGGACTCCCCATGCGGTCACACAGTTCAAAGAAACATCCGTGAACAAAAGTTAAATAAGACTATTCGTTTTCTAAAGGGTTCGTTAACAAACACCATAGTGGCTCCCTCCAACAAATTGGCATTTTTTTTTAAATTTATGTATTATGTATATATTTATTTTTATCAAGGAGTGGTTAACTTAAACCCCGCCCTATCCTTTAAGGGTGTAAACAAAGGAAGATTCGTTTCTGTTTTACTCGTGATGAAAAGTTGAGCTAGTTACGTCAAGAACAATGGCAGAATTTGTTAAAGCGCAAATTAAGGGTGACAAAGTAGTTGTGTTTTTGAAGCCGTCCTGTCCTTACTGCGTACTCGCGAAGGATGTTTTGTCAAAGTATAAATTCAAGAGTGGACATTTGGAGTTGATCGATATCAGCGGACGCAGTGACATGGGCAGCATACAAGACTATCTGCAACAGATTACGGGGGCGCGCACGGTGAGTAGGCTACTATGGAACATTTTCGATAAGACCGAAACACCCCACATTATATTGACTAAAAAGTGTAATGTGCGACGGGTAATCTTGTAACTTTAAATACAATTTTTTTATTAGCGAATTTTTTGCCGCGTCACCAAAGAGCATGACCTGCACACGTGGCCATGAATCATGATAATTGTCGATATTTAATATGCTTTATGAGTATTTATATGTTTGATTAATTTCCATTGTCATTTATTACGTTTATTTATGTACAATATGTAGGTTCCTCGAGTCTTCATAGGGGAGAAGTGCATTGGAGGAGGAAGTGATGTCGAAAGTCTTGACCGTTCTGGAGAACTGAAAGGCATGTTGCAAGCAATCGGATCTCTGCAGTGAGGGTATACTTCACAGTTCTTCTTTATGAAATATTAATAATATACAGCACAATTACACCAGTGGTTCTCAACTGGTTTGCTAAGTGGCCACAGTGCATTTGTGGATTGTAGCCTACACACAAAAATGTTGTTGTTTTTTCTCTCAGCGGCGCGTCAAGTAATTTCATTTAACAAAACATATCACAGTCAATACAAAACATATTTGTCCTCAAATTTAAAAGCAATTTGGCTCCAGTGTTATTGTAATATCATTGAGATTATAGTTATTATTGTCTTTACCATGCATACATAGCTTTCATCTACAGTAGCATTGTTTTTCCCATCATCACCAACCATATCAGAACAGACTGACCCATTTTTGGGTCGCAACCCATCCGTTTAAGTCACAGACCCTCAGTCAAAACAAACACGCATCCTTCTAAAATGTCTTTATTCAGCATGAGATGATGGTCAACAAAACTGGACTAGACTAAAGACAGCCAGAATCGGCTCTACGTTGACCACACCAACTGCACTAACAGGCGATCCACATGCTGGATGCGTACTTCGTATGTTATTAGTTGAAATAAAAATCTCAGATGTACATGTTACAAAAATAGTTGCATCAAATTTAAATCAATCTCATGGGGGGGGGGGGGGGGGGATGATTTATATTGCCGGAGTAACCACTGAATTCATAAAGAAAGAAATCTCACCATGACAAAACATGGCTGACCATGAGAGTGAAATATCAATCTCTGGAGAGACTGTGAGGTTGACCCTACCCTGTTTAATACGTTGGGGTTTAATCCATCGCAGAGGAAGTTTATTGCACCAATCAGGTGTAATCTTTGTACAGAAGATACAGTATCCACATAGAAGGGCTCTATATGACATCGTCACACAGGATCCACTCAAATCCCGTGAGAGTTCACAGCTGTCCACTTTATATCACAGGCTCAGTGGTCAAAGTTCAGGTGTAAATACAGTATATCAGAATCCACCAGAGGTCAAACATAGGTCTCTTTTATCCTGCACGTACATGAATCTTGCATCCTCTGTTTTTCGCCCTCCCTTCCGGTCCGTAGGGCGTCAAGAAAGGGTCACATGATGCTGCAGCGAGACTTGCGGATCTGCCGCCTGCGTTGCTGGTACTCGCTGAGCTCCTGTAGGTAACCTCTGGAGGGCCAGCGCAGACGTTCCACCTGCTCACGCTCCTCATCTGGCAAAAAAAGCATCATCGGGACTAAGAAAATATTGCGACAACATCTCCTGGCTGCAAGCATTTAAACGTTGCGTTATATCCGTCCACCAGATTTCTCTTCATCTTTCACTTCAATTGTAATGTAGACTGAAAATGTAATTGTCTCTAAAATGTCCATATGTGTTTCTCATTAGATAATGCATGAAGAAATTATAAGGTTGCTTTAAAAACCTAAAGGGAGCGTGACGAAAATAAAACTTTTCCTGTCACTGCTTGCTTGTTGTATTCATTGACTCACAAATCTATACACCATTCATGAGGTGACACTTGTTTTATTTATTTGCCAAGTGCATGTGGAAGGGCAGGATGTACTAATAGGGTGTGAAAATGATTCATTCATTTTAAAAGTGACCTTACATTTGCTCTTAGTGTTTCTTAACAAAGCTTTTGACATAAGCCGGTCGTGATTTGCATGGGCTTGTCTGCAGCACCAGCTGTTCGGGGCGTTGGTAACTGGTTTTTGTAGCTGTCAGAGATAATTGTGTGTGCTTGTGTTCTAATGCACTGAAACATCCTTTCCAGGTGGTCGAGCGGACGGCTCACCTGATAGCTCCAGGAAGTCAGGCTTGTGGCTGAAGATCAGGTAGTTATTAGCGATGAAATGGAGGAGCCAGACATATAGTTGGTCAGCGTTGTGACACTGTGATGACAGAGAGTGGCAAAAGATCAGATAGAATGTTAAAGGAGTAGTTCACTTTTAAATAAACTTTTGCTGATAATTTACTCACCCCATGTCATCCAAGATGTCCATGTCATTTCTTTCTTCAGTCGAAAAGAAATTAAGGTTTTTGATGAAAACATTCTAGCATTTTTCTCCATATAATGCACTTTACAGGGCACCAAACGGTTCAAGGTCCAAAAGACAGTTTCAGTGCAAACTGTTCAAAGGGCTTTAAACGATTCCGATGAATAAGGGTCTTATGAAGCGAAACGATCGCTCATTTAATAAATAAATAAAGTTTAAGTTTTATAAGCTCAAATGCTCGCCGCGCTCTGTTCTGTGATGCACCTTTGTGACTCTCCTGTTCAAACTCATTTATCAAAATGAGCAAATCTTTTTTCATGTCATTTGGTTCATTCAATGAACGGATTGACTCGGAAAAAGATTTCGAACAGGAGAATCACGAACGCACATAACAGAACAGCAATGCGAGCATTTGAGCTTATAAAACTTAAACTTTTTTTTTTTAAATGAGCGATCGTTTCGCTTGATAAGACCCTTGTTCATTGTCTGGAATCGTTTAAAGCCCTTTGAACAGTTTGCAATTTGCACTGAAACTGTCTTTTGGACTTAAAGTGCATTATATAAAGTAAGTAAAGTGCATTATATGGAGAAAAATCCTGGAATATTTTCATCAAAAACCTTAATTCCTTTTCGACTGAAGAAAGAATGACATAAACATCTCGGATGACACGGGGGTGAGTAAATTATCAGCAAAAGTTGTTTTTTTTTTTTAAAGTGAACAACTCCTTTAACTAACAAACAAGCTGGAAGTATCACCGAAGGTATTTTTCAAATGGCAAACTACCATAAAAATAGATATTTTTTGCAAATTTGTAAGCAAAACCAAATGAACAACCTAATACAGGTGATAAAATGTATAGTTTACATACTTAACTGCAAATATGTAGTCATTTTCAGTACTTAAAGGTGCAATGTGTAATATTTTTGAGTTTCTATTGACAAAAATTGCAATATGACATCCATAACTATGTGTTCAGTGGTGTTTAATGACCTTACTCAATGAACCGTTATGTTTTTATTACCTTAGAATGAGACATTTATATCTACATAACCGCGGACACCCCCTTCTATGAAGGTCCACATATTGTGACGTCATGTTTCTACTGTAGCCGACAGCGAACAAACAGCGTGTTTCGTCACTACCTTGAAAGAGAAGCGGCAGAAATCTAGAAGCTATCCATAGACCCTGTGAGTAGTGACTTTTCCCTTGTCAGTGGTGTAAAATATTGGATTGTTTCATCTAACTTAGTTTTTCTCCCTCGCTGCGTTATGGCTTTGACAGTCATCTGATTAGGACTATTGACCGTAAAATAGTAACGTTAACGTTACAGGAGTCACCAACGCATCAATCACGATCTTGGAAGCATTTTAAGTCAATCGCGAAGAGTTTTCAAAACCAGACAAAAAAAACGATATTTTTATTTATTATTATTTATTAATTTGAGTGTTGTAAATTGTCGATCCAAACCAACAACACATGGTTGACACCCATTTGTGCAGCCCAGCGCAGCTCTCTCGCATTGTATGATGTGACAGACTACCAGTTGTCCAGTATTCAGTTCAGTTCACACAGCGCAGGTATTTTCCAAGAATTCGGTTGCGAGTCCTGGAAATGTACTTGTGTGAGTTTCGTTATAGAATGCGGTTGTCACTATGGCCTACCGTAAATAACTGAGGACTCAAATACTATTGTATTCTGCTACTGTGTGAACGTGGCCTTTATAACATCCCAGTTCATTTTTCTTCCATACATATTTGTATTTTTATAATGATATTATGGATCCAAAGTGCTCAAACACACCCCCTTGACCCACCTTTGCTTTCTTCAGTAAGCGAATCACACTGATGCCCGTAGACGCCAGCTCTCGACTGGGCATGTTCTGAAGATACGCGCAGACGCATACCTCACACAAGTGCTGCAGTCGTTTCACCTGGTACATCTCTGCGCACACGAGCACGGCCATAGCCTGCAACACACTGGCTGAACACACACACACCACCATCCATCCATCAACCTCGGCTCATATTCGCCCATGTCAATCAAACTCAGTCTTTGTTTGTAAGTGTTGTTTAATGTCCATACAATGTAAGTCAATGGGGCCCAGTATTGTTCTGGACTCCACTGACTTTCATTTTGTGTACAAAAGCAGAAACATTCTTCGTAAGATATTTTGTGTTTAACAGAAAAAGTAAGTCATACAGGTTTAGAAGAAGCACATTAGGGTGACTAATTGATGGCAACTGACCTTATTCACAGCAGCGTCATTGTGGCGGTTTCATTGAGTAATTAGTCATTTCTGAGTTGCAGGTGATTGGCTGAAGGGAGTGGTCATACACCTGAATGTAATCATGCTGCTCAATAAAAGACTGGGACCAAGATCAGGAGACCGGGGTTGAGCTTGTGCTGCTTTGTTTGCGCTGTACCTTGGCTATGGGGAGGACTCGTTGAGATGTTCAAAATATGGGAGATCACCACTGCCTGATCCATCTCATTTGGGATGGTTGTCATCTCTGGAGGTTTCATGGACTGCTGTCTTTTATAAGTACACCTATGCACACATCTGCTGACACACTGATTACCATCTTTAATGTTGTTTTGTCTTTTACGGATAAATTAACTCATTAAAGGAGCCGTATGCAAGATTGTGGCCAAAACTGGTACTGCAATCACTTTTAAATTACTGTAGAGCGGTGTATCTCCACCCCCTTTCCCCTTTGACTCGAGGTTGCCAGATATACTGCAGGATCCAGCAGGAACATAGGCTGCTACAAGAAGCTTCTGTTAATTATTTATTTCGGACGAAGTATTTCGGTCACATATTGGTTTCGCAACGTTATCAACATCAGTTGAGGGCTGCAACTTCACTTTTTAAATGACAATATCCTGGCCGGACTACTGTTGTCAGTGATATAAGTATTTGAAATGAACATGATTTCTTAATGTCTAGTGACATATCAGGGAAAATTTATGATTAATTGAAATACATTTATTGCATACAGCTCCTTTAAAGGGATAGTTCACTTTGAAATAAAATTTTGGTATGTTTTAGCTTACCTCAAGGTCATCCAAGATGAAGGTGTCTTTGTTTCCACAGTATTTTCAATTTTGATATTTTTAGGTCAAATCGTTGTTTTCTGTCAGTCATATAATGGAAGTCTATGGTGTGTGCCGTGACTCCCTTATTTTGTTGCGGTTCAGAAGAGATCGTAACAGTCAACTTTGATTTTCAACATTAATGAAAGCGAGGCTGTGAGGGATGGACATGCGTGTCTTCTGTGGGTTGTTGGATTGTTCTGCTTACGAAACACTTTAAAAATATATTTCTAAGACATTTCAGAAGACAAAAAACTCCCGACAATATGAGCTGTGTAAAATAAGTGATCCGGGAGCTTTCTACAGCTTTTTGAAAACACGGCAAGTCTTTTCCTCATAGCCTCGCTTTCATACCCGTCATGGCGCTGCTCTGAATAAGGTCTATTTGCATTGTTATCTCTTTTAGAAGTCTTGAAAAGCACATCCTTACCTGGACAGCAGGTGTCAGTGTAGAGGTACTCCAGGAAAGCTAGAAAGGTATCAGATGAAACTCCGTGGATTGGCACCACGCGACTTCGTGCTTCTGCGTACTTCCCACTAAACATGGCAGCCATAACATCGCAGCGGGCCACAAGCACGGCTCTGTGCGCTGGCAGTACGCTTCCTAAAAACACACAGAAGCACACTTACAGCATTACAGAGGCACTCTGACACACACACACACACACACACACACACAAGCCCTTCTCTTGTACTTTCAGAACCACTTTTAACTCAGAATCAATGTGCCATTGTGTGTGCCTGTGTTTGTGTTTCAGGGTTGTTTTTGTTAACTAAAACTATAAAAAAAAAATCATTAGAAATGTTGTCTTAGCAAGTACTAAAATTACTCAAACTAAAATAAAAATATAAAAGCCATTTCAAAAATATTCCTAACTACTATTGTAGTATATACATAGCAAAACAATTATACTGGTGTGTGTACATGTCCATGCACATGCAGGGTTAGCATTGACTCTTGCCTTGGACCATGAAGATGACATCAGAGTACAGAGGGGAATTGAAGAGGCTTCCCAATGTCAAAGGACCTTGTTGAGAGCGGGATGTGGGTGTGTCCCTGGGGGCCTGCAAACAGAACGAATCAACACTGCAGTGCACAGTTTGAGGCGATGAATACTGTTAGTACCATTTATAATTGAGAGACCAGGTTAGCCATGCAAATCCTTGGAAAAATTCACAATGGATTTACTGTAGTAACACCAACTGCAGGTGTGATATTTTAAAAATGGAAAACCGTAATAATAAATAATCTTCCTACTATTACATTTAGGGCATTTGTAATTGTAGATTTTATACAAATGCTGTAAATGAGCAAGTAGCAATGAAGATTAAACAAATTAATAAATCATACCTGCAGTAGTAGTGGTCAAAAGTTTGGAAACATGACTATTTTTAATGTTTTTGAAAGAAGTCTCTTTGCTCATCAAGCCTGCATTTATTTGATAGAACAACAACAAAAAATGTAATATTGTGTAATATTATTACAATTTAAAATAAGGCTCTTCTATTTGAAAATACTTTAAAATATAATTTATTCCTGTGATCAAAGCTGAATTTTCAGCATCATATTCCAGTCTTCAGTGTCACATGATGCTTCAGAAATCATTTTAATATGCTGATTTGTTATCACTTTTGGAAACAATTATGCTGCTTTCTTTTGTACACTATACCGTTCAAAAGTTTGGAGTCAGTATTTTTTTCTTGTCCTTTTTTGAAAGAAATTAATACTTTTATTCATCAAAGATGTGTCAATTGATAAAAACTGATAGTTAAGTTTGATATATTGTTAGTAAAGATTTCTATTTTTAATAAATGCAGTTCTTTAACGTTTTATGGATGCATAAATAAAACACAAATTAACAAAAATAATTAGAAATGTAATGTTAATCAAACAACTAAAGAAAAAGAAAATTGCACATTGACCTTGACTGAATAACTTCAGTAGCTTTAAAAAAATAATAAATGTATATTTTATTAATTTATGCAATGAAAACTATCCAGTGTACCTACCTCTAATAATATACATTATATTTGAATATGATTATTATTTATAATGTATTAACTTAGACTAACAAATGCTAATTTATCTCAGTAAAGCACTTATTTTTGGACACTTTTGGTTACAGAATAAATTCATATGTGAATAATAATTAATTAATTAATTAATTAAATGCCAGAACATGCATTGGTAGAAACTCAGTGCTGCAACCACACCAAAAGATGTCAGTATAAAGTCTTGAGTCTTGTGTCAGCCAGTGAAACAAAAACTCAGACTGCATCCGAAATCATATACTTCCTTCTATGTAGTAGGCGAAAAACAATGTCACAAATGTCCAAATTCACAGTACCCGGATAAAAAGTATGCGGATGACCTACCCCGACTTTTTTTCGCGAGAGAATTTGTAAATGGCAGTGAAGCGACATAACTGACACTGTAGGTCACATGATAATGACAACATGTAGTCGGTCCGAATCTCATTCATACTAAACGCATTCACACTACATAGAACATATGTTTTTAGTGCTTGCAAAGTAAGTACTTATTTAAAATAATTACCTACTCAAGAGAGTATGTGATTTCGGATGCAGCCTCAGCTCTATAGATCCAATCAGCCTCCTGTCTGTCAGAGTGATACCTTTTCTCTCCCAACAAATGAGCGCATCCTGTCCATCAGCTGGGCCACGGCCAAAGGGTTCTTCAGTTTTTCAGCGATGGCTTCCTCCAGGTATTCCCATTCCCAGGCCCCTGCGAAGAATAAACATCACCAACACGCACTGACCCATGAACGCATCCTGCTCGCACGTGCATTTAACTGGCTGTCCGGCTGACCGTGGAGTAAATCTCGACCTTTTACACTGGCTGCTCAGATCTGCTGGACTTTCACTAATAGTTCAACCACTCAGAGCTGGTGAATTCAGTCACAACTTTAAAAACAAGGCTGTAAGAGCCTTCTCTAAGAGTCAGCATTCTCTTCTCGGCTGTTTTGCATAATAATTAAATTGTGAAAGATATTTTTTTCTTCTTCTTGGTGACAGCTAAGAAAATGAAACCAATATTTAACTTGTTATAGTAACTGTTATTTCACAGTGAAGACCACGGTTCTATCACATACAAATATTCATCCATCACAGCTCAGGTAATATTAACCCAGCCTGGTTCGTAAATCTGTCTAGACAGACTGAGCGGGATTTGGTCTGAAATAAACCATGCACAATGAATTTCTGTGCATCATTGCCGTCCTTGGCTCAAGGGATGAAAGTGGCCTCTATAAAATCACACGATATATTAGCGGGGTGAGATGGTCTCATCAGTATGGGCATCACCTTCTCACCTTCTAAGCATGGCCTCACTCTGATAAATGAGTTTAAAATATCCATTCCTGTTTCCTGAACTGTTAAAGCCTCCTGATTGAGATGCATGTCCATCATGCAGCCTCCATTTTGCATCAAAGGTTCCAAAGAACGGTGAACAGGAGGTAATATTCCCGGCTTATGAGGAATGCATTTTTGTGGCGGGCTTATACGAGCATAGAATCATAATTGTGTATTTGGGTGAATGTCAAGAACACACCTCAGACATGTCCACTCCAGAACTCACTTCAGCTCAAAATCAAAAGAAAAAAAATATATTTTCATGACATTTAAAAGTGATTCCCCCTCATTCAAAAGTTTTAAATGTAGAAAAATAAACAGTGTTAGTTTAAAATTACATGAGAAGGCCAAAAAAAAAAAAGCTGTTTTCACTGAGTGCATCGCCTCTTGGAGGCAGCCATGTTGAGATCACATGACCAGCTGGATTCTACTTGCTTTATCTTGGTAATCTTTTTATTTTCAGACAGTCCAGCTCACAGAATAAATTAAACATGGCTGACTCTGAAAAGCACATTTCTACAACAGCAACAGTAAGTGAAAACGTTTGCTTTTGCGTGATGCTGTAATTACACCACTAGGTGTCAGTAATAAATATACAGTATAGGCTACATCATACATTGACGTATAGACCATTTTGCAAGATGTAAACACTGGTCCAGATAGAAACACTTCCTGTGTTGTTTACATCTTGCAAAATGGTCGACTAATGACCTTTATTTTTGTAATTGTTGTGTTATTTCCACTATTCTGAGTGATAAGTCGTTCGATTTTGTACTGTACAATTACATAAATATAATTTAATAAATTAAGGCAGGAATATACATTTTTACAATTTTGTAAATTTTGTTATTGAATTACTTATTGCATTGGCGAGGAGAATTTCGTAGTAAAATTTACTTAATTATCATAAAAAAATGTCAATGCTAAACATTTTCTGTTGATTTTGGAGTGAAATAAAGGCGTTATTTTATTTATTTATTTATTTATTTATTTTTTGCATTATGGTAATGAGAATTTGGGATGAAAATGTGCTCAACTGTCTTGAAACACTGTCACAATGGTAAAAATCGTAATGTTCCAAAAACAGTCTAAATTTTATTTAAACAAAACTAATTTTTATTATTTATTTTAATGTTGGGTTATATGAAATTTGTTTATTTTGATTTATTGTATGTAATGGGAATTTGTGAGAAAAATATACTTAATTGTCAAGCAAATAATGTCACAAAGCAACACGACTTAATGGAACAAAAACAGTCCGAATTTTTAATTATGGAATAAAATTTGGCATATTTTTGACACACACTGACGATGGCTTAGGCTCAAACGATTTATTAATTCCATGTCTGTGTGGACATGGAATTAATAAATATATGAGATATAACTAGAGAGTGCGGTTTTTCATCTTTATTTGATAACTTCTTTATAACTTGCACCCATAAACGGGTTGGAAGTTAAGCGCGCCTGTTCTCAGCAATATTTTTTACCATAACCATAAACTATGGTCCCTTTTTTCGCAATATTGCGAAATTAATTATGTAATTAATTATAATTATAATTATGTAAAATCCAAATAAACTTTAAATATCTTTAATGGAAAGGGTTTAAACAATGTTTTTTTTTTTTTTTTTAAATGAACCTTAAACATTTATTGCACATGCAACAGTTTACAGGCGGAAGACAATAAAAGGCAGTAACAATAACTTAGGACACTAGATCCCTTTCCACTGACTCTGAAAAACACCAGGAGAAAGATGCAACCCAGGATCCCTGGTCACCTGTGTGAACCTCACCTGCAGGAGGCATGAGAACTGTCTCAGCTGTTGAATCTTTTTATGTTCATACAAAAGCAGTTAAATGTGAGAAGACATTTCTTTTTTTACTGAGTGTACATATGATCATCTTATGGTTTCTCTCTTTCATTTTCCTCATCTGCATGTACAGTCACACACACACACACACACACATAGGCAGAAAAACAAGCGCACACACACAAACACAGATCTCTCTGTCCTCCCAACCATAATAATCAGCCCCACAGCTCCAGGGTCTCATAGAGCGGACTGCCTTCATACAGGCACGCGTAGAGAACTATAAATCAGACAGGCTTTAGACACAAACAGACAGCCTCCAAACTAAAGCCATTTTAATATTGAAACAATCCTATAAAAATCATTCTTTTTCAAACACAAAAGAAAACACAATTGCAGAGCTGAAAAGATAAGCCAGAGAAAGGGAGAGAAAATTCCAACCGTAACTCAATTATGTCGCCTAAACCAGCAGAACCGAGGAAGCATTTTCAAACTGTTTCCTTCAATAATGCTAATCTCGCTTCATATTTACAGTTGTGACAGGATTGAACATGGAAAAAGAAATGCCATCGGCACACCAGCAATAAAAGCTATTCCCAGAGGAAATGAGCCCTTTCATAGTTCAGGAGAATAGGTTCATATATGTATACCTAAACACACACACATATATATATATATATATATATATATATATATATATATATACCTTTATATATATGATTATTAGTGTTTTTTTATAGTTCAAGAGAACTAGGTTCTCTAAAAAAATATATATTTAAAATTGATTTAAAATATTCACATTCATATTGATTATTACTAGTGTCAATCTGAGAAGCAGAAGACTTGTGCAAAGCTCTCCATTTTTTCTCAATTTTTGTCTAACAGAAACTGAGAACTGAGAAAAAAATCTGTTTTTTTCTTATGAATATGA
Source organism: Pimephales promelas (assembly GCF_988280905.1). Classification (NCBI taxonomy): domain Eukaryota; kingdom Metazoa; phylum Chordata; class Actinopteri; order Cypriniformes; family Leuciscidae; genus Pimephales; species Pimephales promelas. The sequence continues at coordinate 17,598,659 of NC_142787.1, forward strand.
TTTTTTTTTTCAAGATTTAGGCATTCCATCTAAAAGTAAAATGACATCAAACTGAATTGAATAATCTTTCCATAAGTATTCATATTATGAATTAAGAATTAAACGAGTAAAAAAACTAAAGCTTAAAACATTTTGTTTAAATCTTAATGGAACAAGGGATTGGACCATTTATTTTATTAAATTTATGCAGAACTTGTTTTTTTTTTTGTTTTTTTAAGATTAAAGTCCCCCTGACCTCAATAATTTTATCCCATAAAACTCATATTTTTCCTGTGAATGTGAGTCTACACCCTTGCTTCATTTTGTACACGTGAATTCACGAATATGCAAATGAGCCCCGCCTCCACTCACCCATAAAAGCTTGTCTACAAGTCGATGTATCAGAATGGAAATGCGTTTTATGTATCGCTCTCTACAGCGCCGGACACATAACAGTAATTATGTTATCAAACAGCTAATAATGTGTTACTAATATTACATGATTCGCCATCTCAGAGTTATCTCATTGCCTTCAGGAAATCAGCATCCTTAGAAATGCTTTAAACATCTTAGAAAGTCAGTGGAGAAAAACATATATTTTTTAAATTGTTCATTCATAATATGAATATGTAATAATGATTTGATTCAATTTGATGGAATTTTATACTTAATTAAAATATGTAAATCTTGCAACAAAAAAAAAGGGTTAAACCTTTTTTTGAGTGTCTAAACGTCAATATTTGCAACCTTTATCTAACAGCAGTTGCCTTGAACAACACCAGCCGTAATATTGCAAGCAGTGCATGTTCTCTCTCACCTCTGTAAAGAAACATTAACGTCTCCCACAGGCATAAACACAGCAGCGGGTCCTTCACAACCAGCCGTGAGAGGTGTCCAGGAGGGTGCCCGTCAGCTCTGGGTAGATCATCTACGCCTCCATCCCAGGTGGACAAAAGCGAGTGGGGGGGTCCATCTCTTTCCCTACATGTGCAGCGCGAGATGGGCCTTTCCCAGGCTTGCCGTCCCACCAACAGCTGTCTGAAATATGGGCTGATGGCACACAGAACAGACGCGTGCGCCCAGCCCAGCTCCTTCCCAGCATCCCCAGAGTAGAAGGCCACGTCTGCGAACTGAACGCCGCGTTCCAGCAGCCACTGCAGGTCCTGAGAGAAGCTGGACTCCTCCACTCTCACTGGGGGAAGACGTGCTGGAAGACATTATAAAACAGCTTTATTGCACAGATGTTGCTCTTTCATAGCTCTGGGGATTATAGGCCCTACCCGGCGCAATTGACTTTGTACACTGACGCATGTATCATTTATATTTTGCACCTGTGCAAAGCGGACTTTTTCCTCTACAGACGCACACCGGCAAACTAGGGAATGAACTTGCACTCCCTGGGCGGTTCAGTGCAAAAAAGGAGATGTTTCGCGCGGCTATTTTAAGCACTCATGCTTGGCTATAATACAGAGTGTGAACAACACATACACTGTAGATGATTCTCCCATCTACACAGATGCATTTTACTTTTTGCAAATGACACATTATTATAAGGAAAACTATTAAAACCAGCACAGTCTCATCCCAAGACGTCATATAACTGACGTTTTGGGACGTCTTTTGACCATACGTCAATATCCGCCTTTTTAGGGCCCCCTTAAACGTTGGTAGATGAGGTTATCGGATCCTAACTCTACCCCAGACCTAAACCTAACCCTAAACCTACCCCGTCACCTAACTGACGTTAAAGGTAAAGCGTCAGTTGTATGACGGCCTGGGATCGCCATCTACCGACGTTTAAGGAGGCCCTAAAAAGACGGATATTGACGTATGGTCAAAAGACATCCCAAGACATCAGTTATATGACGATTTGGGATGAGACTGTGTGTTGAAACACAGAGAAATCATTGTTGTGTCCATGACGATGGAAAAAATAGGCATAGAGCTTACACCGAAGCTTATTTTTGGTGGGTTTGCACCATCCTCAAAGTCCCTTCTCTTTCTTTTTTGGCCCTGACGAGAACATCGATCTCCTCGGCTGTGAACCGATCGTGAAGCGCGCCTGGTAAATGCGCCGTTATGATAGGATTGCGCCATGGAACAAGCGCACCTCGTTCATCATGTTCTTAGGCCCTGTCCCAAATGGCACACTCCTTCCTCAGAGTCCACAGCTTTGGTGACGTCATGTAGTGCAAACATATAGGGCCCTTAGCGTAGGTATTTTTGGGACAGACTCGATCGTCACGCCGGAAACAGAAAGAAGATCGGGTCGATACGCTGCCGATTGTTGTTGTTTTTACTATTGTTTTTGCAAGATGTCTTTTCATGTGGAGAAATCGTTCCTCATGCCTACGAAAACCATATCCCTCTCCATATGGAGCTGAATAAACTTAAAGGTCATCTCATCAGTCCCTTTATTAAAAAAATGTCACAAATATCATTTTAAAAAATTACAGTCTTTGGCATCGAAAACGGGATTTATTTTATTTCCCCAAATCTTATGTCCATGTGAACTACACAGGCTGCTTTTACAGTTCTATAATTGTATATGCCACCAGGGCATTTAGAATAGATGGCATGGTTACGTAAATGATAAATACAGTTGTACATAATACATAATGTTCAATTTTAACACAAAATGAAAATGAGTTTAAGAAAAATGTATAGGTTTCAATATTCATAATATGTTTATATGACATTCAGTTCTATTTATGTAATGAATCATAATGCGATCGTATTATTTAACACGCTATTATTATGTTTGAGATATCAACCACTGGTCGATAATGTTTGAATAAACTGTAAGTAACAACTGGTAAAATGTACGCCTATGTCATAAAAACCATAATGATACTTAAATATTCTCTTCTCAACCATGTTTACAGTCCGTGAGCCCATCCGTTTTCTGATTGGCATTTCACACTAATTCCTGGGTAGTTAAAGTGTGTGGAGCCTTCATCTATGCAGGCTTTGCGGAAGACCGCTTCAAGGGTACAAAGGGGGCGCTGTTGAGCACACTTCAGAGCGTCAAAATGCTAAATGGGATGGCCTACTACGGACTCGTAGACTCGGCGAGCACGTGCAATTTAAAGGAACACTCCGACTTTTTGGGACTTTAGCCTATTCACCTTACCCCCCAGAGTTAGATAAGTCCAGTATACCTTTTTCATCTCCGTGCGTGCTATAAGTCTGTTTGACGCACCCACCGCTAGCCTAGCTTAGCACAAAGACTCGATGTGACTGGTTGCAGCTTTCATACTGATCCAAATGAGTGGCAAAATAACGCAAACGTTTTCCTATTTACATGTTGTGATTTGTATAGTCACATAATGTACAAATAACAAAGTCAAATGAGACACAGACATCTTTTAACCGTATAAAACCTGGGAACTATTCTCTGAAGGCGAAGCACTGCTACTTTGACGGCGTAATAACCGCATCACCGGAGACACGCCGTGGTGAGGAGCGGAGAGTTCGCTCGGTGTTTGGGTAATAGAGTCAGCAATTTATAAATAGTAAAAGCGTAGTTTAGAGTCATGGGTTTTCGCTCTATTGTAAATATAGCTGCGACTGTAAACAGGGGAGGTAACCATGTTTCACAGAATTCCAACTAAAAACGCTGACTGGATGAAGAAATGGCTAACTTACTCTGGATATTTATCCAAACACACCTAAGATTATCAAGGGACATTGTAGCTGCAATCAAAGGCAACTTATGCATTTCTGTTAAATATGGTTCACAATTAAAATATAAATATATGAGGTTAAAAATCATATGATTGAAATGTTTCATGGTCAATAAATAATAATTTCATGATTATTTCTTTTGTTAAAAACTGTGAGGAAAAGGGTGGAACTTATTTTTTGTTCCGTGCGGAAATCATAATTTGTTGCTATAGGGACGCTTTATGGGTAAACTCGAGATTTTAAAGAGTAGAGATCTAGATGAGAGAAATGTGCTGCGGTTTTCTAAAAGGCCATGGAAGACTGTAAAGATTATTCATAAGTTTTGTTGTTGAGGATTGAAGACGAACACCCTTCTAAGTTTACCCTCTCGAGTTCATGTGGCCAATGAGGTAACTTATATATTTTCTCTTTCTTTGTCATGTATTTGTGTTACGTGACTGTGTTTGTAACAAAGCCAATTATTTTACATTGCATAAATGTATACTTTATTTTGTAGTTTGTGATTTCTGTTTAGTATTGTCTGCAAATATGTCAAGAATTTAAGGTTAATTTACGTTTTCTGTGTTTTATTTATATACCAGTTCTGACGGCAATTTGAAATGCAACAAGTGAACATGTAAAGGACATGTCCGTCATGGAATAAATGCCCGTGAAAATCCAGGAATGACTTGAGCCTTTATTAAAACTCGAGGGGAGTAACTGACATTATGTTTGCTCGGTACATTTCATTGAGGACGACTATTTTGAAAAAATGGAATTTGCCACACGGACCATAATGTGCTGAAGGATACGGCCATCCCATCGATAGCACAGACAGGACAAGTGGATCACCTGCGGCTGAGGTAAGTGTTCCGTTATGTTTTTAGATGACCTACTGTAACAGTGCCTTTAGCCAGATCTAATGTAACGTTAGTGACACTATTATATGATTAGGGTATGAATATGTTTTTATCTTGATGCGGTGCAGACGCGCTTGGGGAAAAAAAACGAGCGCGTTGAACTTGCACCCTGCGCGCGGCGCGCCTATAGTAGCCTAAATTTGAAATAACCTTGGAAATAACGAACTTGAGCGTGCAAAAGGGTAGGATAGGCTGTGAGTTCATTGTGCAAAAACAATTTGTGCTATTACTTTCCCCTTATTCTATCCTATAGTAATGCAATACTGTATATTGTATAGGCTACTGTTGAATACATTTGGTTCAGCTAATAAATTGCATTTAAAATATATTGATTCCTGTAATAATAATTATTTATTCATGATATTTATAAATCTGGGTGCGTTTTTGGTTGGAAATCAATGAAACATGGTACCTGGTCTCCCCTGTTTATTGTCACAGCTCATACAATAAAGCAAACACCCATGATAAACTATGCTTTTCTATCTAACGTTAGTAATTGCTGACTCTTTATTCCAACGCTGAGCGAAGCGAACTCTCTGCTCCTCGTCACGGTGCGTCTCAGGTGATTGTTATCACTCTGCCCAAGTAGCAGTGCTTCCCCTTCAGAAAATATAGTATATACGGTTAAAAGATGTCTGTGTCTCATATGGCCTTGATATTTGCACACTCTGTGACTATACAAACCACAACATGTAAATAGGAAAACGTTTGCGTTATTTTGTCACTCATTTGGATTAGTATGAAAGCTGCAACCATTCACATCCAGTCTTTGTGCTAAGCTAGGCTAGCGGTGGGTGCGTCAAACAGACTTATAGCACGCACGGAGATGAAAAAGGTATGTATGGACTTGTCTAACTCTGGGGGGTAAGGTGAATAGGCTAAAGTCCCAAAAAGTCGGAGTGTTCCTTTAAGTCCACGAGACCAAAAGTCTGCATGAAGTGCTCCATTTGGGACAGGGCGTTAAAGGGAATGTGATTTGACTCTCTTATTGGTTTGTTTCCCGTTACGGCCAAATCACACCTATGAATAATGAAGCTATTTCAGTCCAATCTCTTTTCGATTTGCGTCAAGCGCAAGAGTAATTTATCCCGCCAGTTCAATAGCATCAGCGCCAAGATCCACCCACCAAGTTACTTGTGCTTCGCGCTTGACGGTATAATAGGGCCCTAAATGTTAGTTGGATTCATTTGAATACCTTTTAAAATGCACTTTAAACCACTGTGTGCATTACTCCAGTCTTCAGTGTCACATGATTCTTCAGAAATCATTCTACTATGCTGATTTGCTGCTCAAGAATTCGCTTTCGTGACTCTCCTGTTCGAACTTGTTCATCAAAATGAACAAATCTTTTTTCATTATTTCATTTTGATGAACGAGTTCGAACAGGAGAGTCACGAACGTGCATCACAGTGCAAGGTGAGCATTTGTGCTTATAAAACTTAAACTTTTTCATTTATTTTTTAAATGACCGATCGTTTCGCTAGGTAAGAGCCTTATTTATTGTCTGGTACCGTTTAAAGCCCTTTGGAGCTGCAATGAAACTGTCATTTGTACTTTGAAACTGTTGGAGTCCATTGAAGTCCATTATATGGAGAAAAATCCTGTAATGTTTTCATCAAAAACCTTAATTTCTTTTCGACTGAAGAAAGAAAGTCATGGACATCTTGGATGACATGGGGGTGAGTAAATTATCAGCAAAGTTTTTTTTTTTAAAAGTGAACTACTCCTTTAAATTCCAAATCATAGTATGTTGAAACAAGTATGCTAAACCTCTATTTCCAATACATGTTCAAAGTATGCATCCTTGCATGTGTTCATTGCTCACAGCTGCTCAAATTAATTTGAATTCCGTCTAGGAGAATGAACTCAGATATTAAAAAGATCTAATTTGTGATAATTGTTTCCTGTAGGGAACTGTTGGAAGCACAAAAGAATGTGAGCTAGATTAAGATAAAAGGAATAGCTGAAAGAGAGGGAGAAACAAGGTGAGCTAAGCAGAGGAGGACGATGGGTAAGGAATTTTTTAGTGTGATGGAAACAAGGTGGAGAAAAAGAATGATGAGACAAGCAAAGGGGAGAAGACGGGATGAGTAAGGGAAACTGTAATAAGACGGGAGCGACAGGAAAAGTAACGTGAAAGCAAATCCCAAAATGAAGAAGGGCACATTAACACCAGGCATTAAAAAGAAACAGAACAAGTATAACAATCAGATGTTGTTTATTCATCATGTCTGTATTATAGGCACATTTTTGATATATTGCCTCTATACTTTTATGCACTTGTCCATAACCATTCATTTGAGAGCACACCAATGGTCTCCCAGCATTCAATACCCTTCATATTTTATGTGCTGTGCTCTATAAAAAGAGCCTAAGTGGTGCTGGAGCCACACCAGAACACTACAGAAAGCCTTGGCTTCTCTTTCTAAGTGTCAGTGCTGGTAGCAATGCTCATTTTGTGCAGAATGCTACTAGCCTTTAGCAAACAAACCTATATCTAAATGGCAGACGAGTACATTGACTCAGCTACTGATGAATATTGCCATTTTGTGCATATTGTGCTGGCTGAGTGGTTTGCAGAGATTAAGATAAAAATGCCCAGCAAATTGCAAGTCGTCAATAGTGAGATTAGCCAAAGTTATGCAGGATGCCTAAATATCCTTAAGTAAAATGGGAGGTCGACTTTAAGTACAAACACTAGACACATAATGTACATAATAATGAGGAAAAATCTCAGCAGCCACTAACCTGGCTGGTCCAAATGAGGGGGGCGGGGCTCGTTGAACCTGTGACCTCGCCGTTTGTCTGGCCGCTCTTTGGCTTTCTGCTTCAGACACTGAATCATGAAGTATTCCAGCTGTGTGAAGATTCAAAGGTCAGGTAAATAACATCTAAATATATCACAATCACACAGACTGTATTTGTGGCTATTTAGATTAAGTGGACTGTCAAAAAAAGTCCAAAAATTTTAACTTTAGAGGTATAAACAGCTTGTCGATGAGGCAGTACCCTTAAAAGCACAACTTTGTACCTTATCTACCCATAAAAGGTGAATATTAGTACTTTTTGTTAGATGCTTTGTGAATTGATTGAGTATGAATAGTGGTAGATACAGTTTGCATCAAATTTAAATAGCAACAAATAGATTTTTTTACACTAAAGATAGATGTTAAATAGGAGTGATATGTGCATTGTGGGTAAATTATCTGAAAAATGGTTCAATGGAGTTTGCAGTGTACATAGATATTGCTCATTTTACATGAATGCAATATAATATATATTTTAATTGCACAGAAGATCAATAAAAAAATGTGGATTTCAATTTTTTTTTCAAAAAAATGATGTTCAATACAACAACTGTCTCTTAATTACCAACACAAAAAATATTTTTCAACGCTCAATATATAAAAATGAACAAAAATCACAATTACTATTTTGCACTTACAGAGGAAGTCTAAAACCAACTTTTTGCTATGTTAAGACCCTTTTTACAGTCTATGGTTTTTAAAAAAAAAAAAAAAAAACCTTTTACAGTCGCATTGTTTTGCATTTGCATGAGTTGCATTTTTCAATAAAAAATGTTTCAATTTCAATTTGCAGTTTTCGAATAAAGTTACGTTTAACTGCCTCCTTCCATTCACTTCGTTTGATCACTTAAATTCAAGTGTGAGACACTTGTTGCACATAGCAGTAAGCTAGATTGATATTAGAATATCATATTAATAAAAGCTGGATGATGTGTTTCTAAACGGCGTACAGTTCATTTAAAAATATATCGTATGTCAGAAAAAAAATACTGTATTACTGTTACTACAGTTTTGTTATTGACAAGCGACACAATGACACGGGCATTACACTGGTTGAAATTGCCGATTTCTCTGGATTTAAACATTGTTCGAGTAACAATTTAACAAAATACGTAATGTTATTCAAGTGGTTTTTGGATATTTTAATCCAAAAATCGTGCATACTGTGCCTTTAAGGGTTCTTTCCAGAATGTCTTGCCCTTTAGACTTCCATTGTAAGAACAATTCTATCAACATGTTTTGCTTGGGTTTACATGAGAAAACGATTGCCTCCTTATTGCACGTGATAGATACTGACAAGAAACCTTAAACGCTCTCTAAATATAAATTCTAATTAGCCATTTAGCAGAAGCTTTTATCCAAAATGACTTATTACAGTCCCCCTGGAGTAACCGGGCCTCAAGGTCTTTGTGGAGATGGATGGGTTTTATGTTTCACCCCAGGCATGGACTTATGGACTTAAATTACTCCTTACTTGGTTTGAACGTCCAACCTTATGGTTACTCGCCCGGAACCACTAAACCTCAAGTAGTTCCTCTGCATACTAATGAGACTTTTTAACAATGATTAAGAGAGAAAGAGACACTTACCACACTGCCAAAATAACGACCCACAAAAAAGTTGTTTAGAGAGGGCAGCTCCAGGTAAGTGGCCCCCAGGTCCCTGGACAGCTGGAGCCCTTCACTGTGGGGCACACAGCTGCTCCAGTCGGACGCACACAGAGGACATGTGCACGGCGGGCCTTCATCTGTGGAACATATACACAATAAAAATGTGATATATGCATATGCAAACGCATTACTGAGGCACAGCACAAATGACATTTGTAGAGCAAGGGGCCGAATCTCTCATACTGACAGAGACTACATAACATTTAGAGCCATGTCTACTGGCAGACATATGAAGCGATGGAATCAGAGTCTTTATTACGTAACAATGCATGCCAGCTCAAGTTTATACCAGCGTAAATTTAAACATCATGTGTTTGTGGGGACGGGTGGAGAGAGAGAGTGGCAGTGATAGAATGAGAGAGCAGGATAGCTGGATTAAGTGTGTGTGTGTGTATGTGTGTGTGTGTTAGGAGGAGTTGGCCGGCCAGTAGGGTGAGTGCCTCAGGGAAAAGAAGAGCCAGTAAAATGATAGCAAGAAAAGACAGCTAAATGGAGAGAGAGAGATAGATTGAGTGAGAATGGAAGAGTGGAAGAAAAAGACGTGAGCAGGGAACAGGAAGGAGTTATGAATCACTGTAGCTAATAAACCCCCGTCAGAGAAATGGAAAAAGATGCGAGTATGTGTGAGCATGTTTTGACCATGTTTACAGTTTCATTTTGCCCTGGGTCTCTCCAGAACCGAGCAAAAGGAAATACAGCACGATTATCATGACATGAATTCATTAGCATCAACATTACTATTGCTCATACTTATGTTAGAAATAAACAAACCACTAAGTGTAAGTCCTAAAGGTATAGTTCACCCAAAAATGTAAATTCTGACATTATTTACTCAACTCATGTCGTTCCAAACCCGCATGGCTTTATTTCTTCTGTGGAACTCAAAAGGAGGTATTTTGAAAGTCATTGGGTTCTGAATAACATTGGACCCAACTGTCTCGTTGTCATTTTTTTCCAGTTATCTCCTTTTTGGTTAGTATGTTTACAGCACTGATTTTCATAAATCAGAATAAATCCAACCCAAGTTCTGTTATGAACCCAATTTTTGCAATCTGATTCACTTATTTACTGAAAAAAAAATATATGATATGATCAATAAGTCAAGACAACATACGTTTTTACATAGCTTTATCTCATCAAAATAAGTTTATTTGAAGTAAACTTGTTTTATAAGTTATACAAGATTCAACTAATCTTTTAAGTCAATTTCATGTAATTTAAGTTGAAATGACTTAAACGTCCAAGTTGATTGTACTTAAAACATTTTTTACAGTGAACAGTGCAAATTCGCATTCAATTAGATGTATTTAGAACAAAACTTCAGCACATGTGCAGGCACTACGTTCAGAACCGTGAGAATATCACCATTGCTGCTGTGAGCTACAGTAATTGTGATTTTTGCCTTGAAGACATATCTAAAAAGAAAAATGTCTTTTTAACAAATATTTAGTTATACACACTGTAAAAAAATATATTGTTGGTTTAACTTAAAAATAATAAGTAACCTTTTTGCCTTAAAATTTTAAGTTGATTCAAGTGGAAAAGTAAGTTAATACAATGAAGGAACTTAATTTAATCATCAGAAACTCAAAATAATAAGTTATCTCAACTAAATAAATTATTTAAGTTGATTTGACAAAAGAAAAAATATATATTTTTTTACAGTTATCCACTGCCCAATTCGTAAGACATTAGATATAAATAAATATGAACATATGTCTGACAAAACATATGTAAATATAAGTTATTTTTGAATTTGATCAAGAAAATAGTTACTGTGAATTCATGCGTTTAAATGCTTAATTGTTTCCCTGTTGATCAGATGATTTCAGGTCTACACCACTCATAGAAATTTCCTTCATACTGAGTTCCGATTGAGCTATTATTTGCTTATTCTGATTATATCTGAGCTATATCTGATTATTTGGGTGCCTGTAAACGTAGCTACAGGGGGGGAAAAGTCATAGAGGTTTAGAATGACATGGTGGTGAGTAAATGATGACAGAACTTTCATTTTTGGGTGAACTATCCCTTTAAACTTTTTGCACTGTTTGTACATGCTTGTTGCTTTTCTTGTGATCCCCACCTGTAAGAAACAACCTAGCAATTGCATATCAACAACCTGACAACACCCTAGCATCAAACTGAGCTTTGCGTGGGCAAGCAACACACATTATCTTCACAGTATAAAAAAATAGTTGACAAGCAAAACTTTACAGCAGTTTTGTCAGCTGAGCTCAGTTCGGAACTGTAAATTTCAGTTCGAATGTTGGTTAATAATCACATGACATGCAGGTAAACTAAATATATATATATATATACATGTATACAATCTATTTTAGTAAGTGTTTTCATATTTACAGTGATGTGAATAAGTTTGGACACCCATGCTAAGTTGCCTAAAAAGAGGAATAAAAAATCATCTTTTGGATATTGATCTTAATGCCTTAATTAGAAAAATGAGGAAAACTCCAACCTTTAAGGACACAAATTTTCTTTTTGAATGAATAATTTATCATAAATAAATAAATGTTTTTCCTTAAAATACAGGGTGCATAAGTCAGGACACCCCTATGTTAAATTCCCATAGAGTCAGGCAGATTTTTATTTTTAAAAGCCAGTTATTTCATGGATCCAGGATAATATGCATCCTGATAAAGTTCCCTTGGCCTTTGGAATTAAAATATCCCCACATCATCACACACCATTCACCATGCCTAGAGATTGGCATGGGGTACTTTCCATAAGATCATCTTTCAATGCATATCAAACCAGCTATTAGGCTAACTGAAGTAAAACCATGCCAATCTCTAGGCGATCTCTATCTGGGTGTCCAAACTTATTCACATCACTGTATTTTAAAATGATTTATTTTAATTTTAAATCTTTTATTACTTTATTGTTAGCTTTTCATCAACTCGCGAACCCCAGTTTAAGAAAGCCTGTGCTGCAGGCTCTTTTTTCAATGTGTTCGTTCCTTCTCCATTATCCTTCCGGGATAAATGTTGTAGCGGGATGGAATCACATCTTGAATTATACATTATACAAAGGTCATGCAGTGAGCAGAGAGCCGCCACTTCTACAGTGACTGGAGCCAAATCTGTGTCTAAGTGCTTTGAGTCTATGAGTCTATAAATGTTTACCTATGCTATGAGCATATTCAACAAACGCTCATGGAGCAACCATGCTCAGCACATCAAAAGAGTGCCAAATCTCAGCTCGATCAGACTTTTTCCTGTTCTTTGAAGTCAGAAGCTTCTCATTTGCTGCTGTGCTGCTTTTAAAGATAAGTTTTGCTCAGTTGTACAATTTTGGCCTGTCCTAGACGAAAGATTTGTGTTGATTTCTGTGGTCGTGGTGGCTCCTAAATGGTGGTCGTAGAGTGAGAAAGGTTAAAAGATGGCCTTGCAATCAAAGATGGCCTGTGATAATTATCTGACAGTGTCATAAATCTAGCATGCTCACTTCACAGTGTTTGCTGCTGTGACCTACGCCTACTGACTTGCACGTCGCACCCAAGTTTCTTAGATCCTGCCGTACAGTGTGATTTGTAATGATCTTATAGGATTGCCAAAATCGGACAGTCTGTTGCAGGCATAACCAGTTCAACATCACAGTACCATAGAGTTTCTACGTTTTATCCATTTAAATGAATTGAATGTTGCATTTTGTCATTTTAGGAATGTTTAAGTCAATTTAAGTGTCTAATACCTTGATTGACATGACGTAATTAGGCTCAACTGCATACCATCATTACTGCTCGACATTATTTGCTCTGCTTAAGCTCACATTCCATAAGCAAAACCATATGCCAATTTTAAACCAGTTTAGACAAATTGTTTCCATTAAGTCCATTATCTTCCACATCTGCACTGCAAAGGCTGACTATCTTTTAGTTTCCTTTGAACTTCATAATATTAAATGGACACTAAACAAATGCAAAATAGAAACAGCAAATCACGTCTCACCATTTAGTCTTGCCCCAATGGCTACCAGAATCACAGGAAGACCCCAGTGTCGAAGAAGAGGGCGAAGTCTTGGAGCATAGCCGTTTCTGACCTGCTGAAAGGCCAGTTTGTCATTGACCGAGTACTTAATGACCACGATGTCGGCCTGCTCCAGAACGCTCCGCACGCTTGCCCAGTCACTGTCCAAAAGGTCCTGCGATTAAAGCGAAGGATAAAATGACCTGGGATGTTTTAAAGGGCATATCTCAGTAGCTCAGCATCTGTTCCACCAATCAACTTATGGATATCACTGCTGTAGCTAAATTCCTCTTAGTCCTCCAATCATTGTGAAAACAACTCCCTTTCCAGAGTCTGCAGAAACCCTAATCCTGCTTTTGAATCCCATCATCCCTCGCTCATTCACTCTGTTACTCACCCAGCTGGGACAATCCCGCACCATCACTCTGACATCACCAAATACTCTTGACTGGTACTCTATAAACGCAGGGTTTAGGGGATGTCTTGATGGCGTCATGGAGTTTGGATCCAATTCCCGAGCTCCGTGGCCCAGGTAACTCCACAACAAACCACTTTGGACCTGTCCCGGGCCGGCAGTCTCATCCCCAGGGCCGACGCCCCCAGGACACTCACTACCAAGGGCCACTATGTGAATAGACCTACGGTGGTTTAAATCACAATATAAACGTGTGTCTTTATATAAGCAGACAAAGCGTGGCATTCACACAGGTATTCACTAACTAAAAATGTTTGCGATTTTTACAGTAGAAAGACTAAAAATGCTACATTGTTTACAGTTAACAGGTTTTTACTGTAGCATTCTCACACAGCAACTGTAAACTGAACATGTGTATGCATGTGTAATATATAGATAGTAAGTACAAATTTATAATTTAATGAGAATACTTAGTATATATTCAATTAGACAATGCATTTTTATGGTAAAATATTACAAAGATTTTTTTTTTTTTTTTTTTTTTTTTAATGAGCAGGTTCATTGGTAAATTATGCAGGGCCAAATAATAACACATGAGCCCAAAATGGCTCATATTATAATTGCATGTTATAGTGCATTAAGATATGCATGTATTATATTCATATAGTGCACATTTTTATAATCTATTTATCGACCATTTTCTATATACATAGTAACTGTTGTTATTGTAATAGCACACGCAACCTATGCATGCGTGCAAATGTCAATGCATAGTAACAGTTACAGTGCATTGATATTTACCTCAGTGTACTGTAGCATTCTGTCAATTTTGCGCTATTGGGGCTTCAGTCATGGCAAAGCATGAATCATATGCATACTTACATGATCACAACAGCAGTCCGCTGGAACGAGGCTCGTAGAGCACGTACTTCAGAATCAGCGGCGGGTTTTCACATCAGTCTCCGGCTTTTTTCCGCAATGAAGGTCGGACACGGTACAATCCGTCAGCAGAATGAAAAGGCGAACGGTTCATTCATTAAACACGCGCTGTAAAAGTGAAAGAGTGTCAGGTGCGCAACGATCCGGCAGTAAACACACACATCCAGGCAGAAAAGATCCAGTGGATCCTGCGCTAGAAGAAACAAGTTCATACTCCACAGAAAACAGGGATCATCCGGCGCTTCCCGGGACGCATGGCACGATGTGAGCACTGTAACCAGACGTCACTTGAGCATAACGTCAAAGCTCATGGGTCAATGAGATAAAAATAAAGGGTAAAACAAGAAAGACCCGCGGCAGTGCGAGTGGGAGCCTCCTGACTCAGCAAACGATCGGACGGACGTGAACACTTGCTGTGCACACCGCACACAGGCTGGTCGTGTTAGTGCTGTGCCTCTGCTGTCTTGTCTGTTCAAACCAATGGCACTTTCAGTCATTAATACATTATATTATAAAGTCTTTGACTGTTACTCCCAACAAATAAAAATGCAGTCTCACTGCCAGATTTTAACAAACATCTATGACGCAAAACAAAACACATCGCTTTTGGGGCCCTGGGAGCCCCCCACAGTCCTTCAGTACACTAGCCAAAGTCAAAAAAGCCCACCGCAATGTCTGAGCTGAGACATGGCAGGGGCCCGCAGGGGCACCAAGAGGCCCTTTGGGTGCGAGATAACAAAATTTATGCTTTGCTTTCACAAGCAACACTAATTAGACATGCTGCATGCTGACACCACTGTATGATGCGAGTGGGACGCGTGTACTGACCCACACAACTGTGCTACTGCTACCTCAATATTATGGGCTTTCAATGCACTGATCTGCTAATAAAAGGTTGTGATGGTGATAACAGGCATTTATTCCATGATATAAACAAATAAACATTGATTCGACTCCATATTTGAGGATTACTTAGGCTGGAGGTTTCTTTTTTTTTTCAGACTATCTGGAAGCTGAAACAGTACTGTACACTGTACCTGTGCTGCTGTTCAGTAATATCAATTTTTTTTTAATGTTTTTGAGAGGTCTCATGCATTTGATCAAAACAATCAATTGAAATTGTGAAATATTCAAATTACTGTTTTCTATTGTAAAATTGTATTTATTCCTTTGATGACAAAGCTGAATTTTCAGCATCAGTGTCACATGCTCCTTTGGAAATCATTCTGACATGCCGTTTTGTGGCTCAAGAAACATTTCTTATTATTATCGATGTTGAAAACAGTTGTGCTGCTTAATATTTTTGTGAAAAATTATAGCAATTTTAAATGTCTTTACTATCACTTTTGATCAGTTTAAAGGATCTATCAGTTTAGTCCAAATGATGATGATGATGACGACGAATCCCAAAAGGTTCCAATGAATGAACACAATATGTATTAATAAAACAAACAGGCAATCTACAACATGCAAACTATGACAATACCCAACCATGAACTGAACATAATCAGGAATTTAAATACACAATGATAACAAACTAAATGAAGATATGTTGATGGCACGAGTGTCCATAGAAACAGTAGAACAAAAGGAACAGGTTTCAACTGATTTATTTATGTATTTATTGAATCTAATTTAATCTAATTGAATATATATATATATATATATATATATATATATTAGATAGATTAAATAAATTAAATTATGTAGCTCTAGAATTTCAGCTCAATCAGCCTTTGAATAGTGAAAAACAATCTATTTTACCTGAGAATACAAACATTTTAAATATTGTTTGAAGCAACAAAAGTATTTTTCCTCAATTTTTAAAAACCTTTTTAGAGTCGATCTCCTTGAGGCAAAGTATTGACGCTGAATACCCTGTTTAAAAATAGCATTTGACCCTATAACCTAATCTGCAAAGAATAAAAGCTGTTGTTTATTCTCTTCATCTCCAGGAATTAGTTGCCAGACTTCCATAATTCTATCCTAACATGCCACTCATAAATAAGCTGCATTATTTTAGTAAATCTGACACTTCTATTTTTAGCCAAGTGTTGTGTATATTTTAATATGCCTTGTTTGCCACAATATAACATCAAAAAAGCCTCAGCACCCTTCAGATCCCCCTCTGAGATCACCAAAATAGCATCATCTCTCCTGAGCCGCAGCGAATCTAAGCTCCCATTCCACCTTATTTCCATCAGTCAGTCTGTGATCTCCTGAAAGGATTATTTTAATTCTACCATAACAAGTTTTTTTAAACAGGTCTAATATAGTCCAACACCCACGTTAAACGAAGAGAAAAGCTTTGCATTATCATTAAATACAGGAAGATTGCTGAATTATAGGATGCAATAGAGGTGATGACATCACTGACCTACACTGAAAAACTACTTGGTGTAGAATATTTGCATTCAAAAATTGCTAGTAAATTTCACAAACAACTACAAAGAAACGGCAAGCAACAAATTGAATTAAACGTGAAATTTTGACATATAAATATCAAAATAGTGTTTTCTTTATTAGTGGTGCTTGCGAAGTGCAGCGATCGGGCGTATGTCATTTTTGTGGTAACTTTGTGACATCATATCTCCAAATCAGAATGTGGTAGAGCCTTGGGGGTGGGCTCATTTCACTCGGTCTGGCAAGCAGCCAATAAATGGCGTCATTTCAACTTCCTAGCCATGCCATAGCAACCACACTGTAAACACAATTTGTTTCAACTTAAAAAAGTAAGTGTTCATGCTGCCTTAAAATGTAGTCTAGTTTAGTCAACTCAAATATCCAAGTTGTCACTTAGGCCCCGTCCACACTACTGCGATTTCGTTTAAAAACTGAGAATTAATACGAATTAATACGAATACGATCTCCGTCCACACCAGCGTTTAATCTGCGTATTACAATTGATCTCCGCCCACATTAAAACGACTGAAAACGCGGATCACATGACCATTCACCAACACTGGGCATGCGCGTGCCGGTGTAAACAGTGACTGACGAATCAGGGAAGGATACGTCATGACTGATGACACCCAATAGTAGAGCCGAGCGTCAGCCTCTGCGTCATCGTTTCTAAACTCCTCCGTTTTGTCCCGTCAAACGCCCTCCGGAGATTCAAAACACAAAACGGAGCTGCAGCGTTTTTAAACTTCTCCGTTTTAGGTCTTCGTTTTTTCCGTTTTAGTCTGGACGGGAGGTGCAAACGTAGCAAAAGGTCTCCGTTTTAAAACGAAAATGCAGTGTGGACAGGGCCTTAGTTGACTAAAAAGCACAAATACTTTTTTAAGTTGAAACATTTTTTTCGTTTTTTTTACAGTGTAGGGTGTGGGTAGGCTGTTGGCAGGGGGGGTATTTAAAGACTACTTGGCATTCTGAGTCAAAAGAACAAACCTCCAAGTCTTTGCTAGGACTAGCGTTCCTTTAATGGTTGCTAGGGCGTGGCTAGACAGTTGCCATGAACCCTAAAGCCTACTTACATCTTGTATCAAGAGAAAACTTACATGTCTCTGTGGTATTCTGCACGTTGTTCTGATAATTAAAAGCGCTTGCCAGTCTGAGTCCAAAAAGACCACCCCCATGTCTCTACAATGTTCTGATCCAGAGATATCCACCTCATTCTTTTTCAGTGGAAGTCTATGGGGTAGTTTCTAGGGTGCTGTTGGATTTACTTTAAATATAGTATACTCAACGTCCAGACATCGAGCAGTCATTTCCATTCAAGCAAAAACAAATTATTTCTGTTTGTCAGTGGTTGTCAAAACATGCACTTTTTACATGTATTGCTGAGAGGTGTATATGCTATTTCAAGGCTGCTTGGTTGGTGTACAATTGAGAACATTTCTAAAAGGCAGGGTGGGTTATTGTAGGTCATCTGCCATGCAGAATCTTATTTCTACTCCAGTGCACAATCACGTGCCGGTCATGTACATTCTTGGCCCTGAGATCACAACAACCACAGGGAAGTGTGACCCCTGATCTAACACAAGCTACACGCATTATCCCTCATTGAGAACAGGAATAACAGTCCATTCAGTGAATTTAAAGAACAATAGGCCTTGTTTAAGGAGGATATTAAATTACATGAGAAGAGAAGACATGAATGGATATCTGTCACTAGTCAAGAGGCAGTCATTTCTTGTCCTTTATGTGTAGTGAGAAACATGGGATTTGTTAAACAGGCACCATTTGAGTTTATTAAAGATTCTACTCTCAGCTAAATAGATTCATAATCAATAATTCTGGATCATTTAATAAATCTCACTTACTCAGCACACTGCTGCATAGTTTATCCTTTGTTAAACCAGAGAATGTTATGACATTATCATCCAGATATGGTGGCAAGTTATGCAAGTGCAACATTACATTACATTTATTTTATTTATTATTTTTAATATTACTTTAATTCAGCTATATATCTATAATATCTGTCTGCACATGTAACGGAGGCTAGCTAGTAGTTGCTGTGCGCGTAAACCTCACTCCCCTGATCTCAATAGGCGCTCTGGCGACAGAGGCTGCAGTCTTTAGCCTCCTTGTTAGAGCGCCCGACTCTCATGCTGGAGGCCCGTTCGGAGCGGGTCGAGTTGGACCCGGGTGGAGGGGTTACACACACGCTGGTACATGGTAGGCCAATCACAACAGACTGAGCTGTCTGGCCAATCAGAATAAAGTAAGGTTAGATCGTGAAAAGGAGGGATTTAGGGATTGATTCATTTAAGAATCACTGAAAATGTGATGGTGTGCAAATGTATATTGAGGAAATGAAACAGTTTTTATTATTTTTTAACCTTTGACACATAAATATGTTGTAGGAGACTCCACAACAATATATTAGGGAACTTTAAAATAGCATGATAGGGGCCCTTGTAGAGTCAAGAGTTTTTGTATTAACAATTTTATAACGATTAAATATCAAATATAGTATTCCCACACCTAAAATACATATTTTACAGCCACTACATTGCAAATTGAAATCCACTATATTGTAGTGAAACGCATCTTCAGAAAACTTTGGAAGTTCCATGGGACAACCTGAGACTTGGCAACCAAGGGTGAGATGGATTTGTGACTGGTGTAGGGTGAATGGCTTGAGTTGTGCCTCTTCTGGGTCTAATGTGACAATTTTTAGGGTGTCAGTGTATCAGATGAGAGACAATTAGACAACACATAGACTATGCTATGTTGTAGAACCATTCCAATGGCCCTCACATAATTACACAATTATGAACAATGTAATTCAGGAGCCAAACAAATGTAATTATTTATTATAATTTGAAAATAAATTATGATGTATGCCAAGACTGTCTAATTCCTGACCCTTTGCCGTTTACTCTTTCTGCTCCGCCTGAAGCTGATGGTCATTGTTTCTCTTCAGTATATTTCATGCATGAAATAATAATGGCAAGTTAAATATTTGTGCAAGAATCAACTTGGTATTTAATTGAAATTTCGAAAACTAAATATGGCATTTTCAATGTCAATTTGAGCTCACGGTTTAAAAATAGATTGTACCAACTTTTTGTTATACCCAAAGACATCATAATATGAGAAAGTGCATTTCTACATAAAAAGCAGACGATTTGGCCTGAAAGCGAGTCAATTTGCATAAATGTAAAAAGTATATATATATACATATACACATATACATACTGTGTACACTGTATAATATAAAATATATGTATATATAGTATTTTTCAAAAAAATCATCCATTTAAGAATGCACATTTTCATCTTATACAAAACAATTTCCCATTTTGCAAAAACGAACATTATGTCATTGTTCAGTTGAGAAAATTGAGCTGAAAGACAGGCATCACTATCACTATGAATCATGGAGGTGTACAGAGAGCCTGGCATTGTCACAATAATGGGCATGATATTTTTTGATTCATGATGTCAATTGGCAGTTTTATTCAAGTAGACTGACTCTGAAATCATCAATCTTAATATATGCAGTTCCCTTAGGATCTCTGAAGCTCTCGTCTCACTGTTGCTGCCAGACTAAAAGTCTTCATCTGCATTCACGTCTGCTTCTCCATCTTCCGACTCCTCCTTATTTCTCAGTTCTGCCCTGCCCGTCTCAGTCTGATAATAGTCTGACTCAATCCACCCGGGGCAATTGGACAACGTCACAAAGATGTCTTCGTCTACTTCCATCACTTTGTGCACTCTTTGCTTTATGCCTTTGGAATACCACCGCGGAGTAGGGTTTTCTTCCAAGGGGTTTTTGGCCCTGTATAACCCCTCACCGTCAGCCAGAGAGATCTTATACTTGTGCTTTGGGCACACAATACAGTGCTTGTTGTTGATTTCCTATGCATGAGACATTAAACAGGGTCAGAGTTCAGATGGGAGGTAGCAAAGCGTTGCAAGTGCTTCTATGGATCACTGAATGATTCAGCTGCTTGAGCAGTAATGGTTTTACCTCGATATCTCCTGTCTCCAAGCTACTGCCAGCATCTGTTTGAAAAAAAAAAAAAAAAAAGTGTCATTAGCAGACATATCAGACCTGAACAAATGACCTCTGGTTCGGTGCTTATGCTGTTAGTTTAATAGTTGACACACATGCTCAACACACAGCAATGCTTGCTCAGTCTGCTAGTTTGTCTCCCTCTAGTGCAAAGATGCTTTTCATGCTACTCACGGTAACACTGCAGGTCCATCGCATGGAAAGTTCTCTGATGATATATTATAAGAATCTCTCTTCCGTCCAGAGTTACAGTCATTCTCTTGGCCTGAATGAGATGATCCTTCTTGCCGATAAAATACAAACGAGAAGGCTTCTTTTCATCCATGGATGTGGTGGGGTTATGTTTTCTGTGGAAACAGTTAAATATATCTCACTTATTTCAACGTAATCCACCAACTAGTCAACAAAATTTATAATAAATCATTTCAGTGACACTTTACAATATGTGTGTGTGTGTATAAATAATATATATATATATATATATATAGACAGTATATAACATGTAACAAAGTTTGTAAATATATATGTATGCATACATGTCTAGCATATATATATATATATATATATATATATATATATATATATATATATAAATACACACACACAGACATTATACATTTACAAACTTTGTTACGTGCGATTAATAGATGTCATCATCAAAATAAAAAGTTGCCTGCTTATTAGACTTTTTTGTGTACATTTATAAGTGTCAATGTTTGTGCAATATTATATAAACCATAGGACTTCTAGTTACAAATAAAACAAAATATATAATATTCTAAAATGTAAATGGTAAATGGACTGCATTTATGGCCACCAAAGCGCTTTACATTGCCTCACATTCACCCACACATTCATAGTGTCAGCCATGCAAGGCGGCATTGTATATTATAAAAAGTATATTATACTAAAATGTATACTATAACATTTTGTATAAAGTAGCTTGATATTGTTCTAAAGTGAATACAAAGAGGCCAATATGTCCAATATCTACAACATAAATCAGCTAGGCTTCTCAATTCACGTATCAAATCAGTTAAAAAGACTAAATGCATTAGCATTTGACACATTTAATCCAATTTAAATGAACTCTTTAACTGTGCTAATATGGACATTGCTGAGCATACATTTTAAACAGGTTTACCTTGTATTTGTCCTGGTCGTTGCGAATCTTGTGAAATGTGCGCCCAGTAACGTTTAAATGTCTTCTGGTCTGAAGGATCCCGTTATCTCAAGCCACCGGGTGTTGCGTCCAGGACTATCAGCCCTGCAGATCAGGACCGATCAGGACCCACTCAACGGGCTCAACATTATCTATGTTTCAAGTATAAAACTTTACGTCACATCATTAACTGACAGATTAATACACTTGGAGAACATACCAAAAGGAATTTTTAAAAAGTTGCATTTGATTGTAATTTGCCCAACTATCGGCATCATATATGACATTATTTAAACCACTCATTCCTTTTATTTTTATTAAATAATACGTCCTTTCCCATCCAAATAACATATGTTTTACCTTTAAAACCACAATAAAATGCATAATTCTCATATTACTACTTAGGGAGCCAATCAGAGAGCGTACTCTTGTACATCATCTTTGCGTCACAGCTGCGCCATCAAAACAGAAAGTAGCTTTCATATTTAGCTCTTTTACACTTGTCATTTGCTTATTAATGAAGAAGGTTATGTTTTATCTGTTCTAAACAACAAGGAACATTCTAGCATTACCGACTAGACGTAAGTAGAATAATTTCTTAAGTTAATAAAGCAAGCAAGCCATAACACATTAGAGTGGCTATTGAATGTGCTAGCATGCTAAGTACTTGCATGTTAAACTTACGAGTCCAATTTAAGTTAGTTCATTATTATTTCTAACACAAAATTTGTATTTAAATCACTGAAAACGCATTTACGAGACTTGTAGGTCGAATTACCTGGCTGGGGGCAAAAAAACATCTTAAACCAGGTGGTTCAAAAGTCTTGTGACCAAACGTTAGTTACATGTTAGGTATTTAGCTAGGTATTTTGCAGTGTTTCCTTGTAGAAAGCATAGTGAAACCTCTTTGTGTTAAAACTGTAAGACAATTGCATGTGCTTTACCAAGCATTTTTTATTCTAAGATGTAAAAAACAAACAAAAGAAAAAAACATCAAATTTCTAAGATAAATCAGCTAGTGTTTCCCCAACCATTGTCGACCGGACAATTCTTCTTCCATGTTTTCATTTCAACAGTAAAGTTCATTGTGCAGCTCTTTGTTTGACAAAATGTTTATATTATGAATTAATGTTTTATGTCTTCAACTTATTACCAGAAAAAGAAGAAAAACAGAATGTGTGAAACAACAAAATGCAAGAATTGCTCAGAAATTACAAAATTTAGGCACGGGAGCATTAAAGGAAAATGAATTAATTTATTTTTTTAAATAAATGTTATATTTATGTACCAAATTTATGTGCATTCTTGCCATTTCAGCTCACTCTAAAAATCCACCAATACAAACAACCGCTTTTCAAACATCGTCTCATCTGAAATTATGATTTTAATAATTATATGAAACATGTTCTATGTTAAAACTATAATTGACAGTTACATGTGCTTTACTAGAGTGTTTATTTCCAGGTCATGGCACTGCGGGCATGTGGATTTGTCATTTTTCGGCGTTTGGCCCAGCACCCTCCCCCTGATAATATAGAGTTCCTGCTGCTGCAGACATCGTATGGAGAACACCACTGGACACCACCCAAAGGTGCATCTCACACAGTTTCTCATGATCCTTTTTAGTGTTGGAACTCACTGAACTATCAATTTCTTTTAAAACTATAAGCTTTACCTTTAGTTCTGTTAACTTAAAAGAACATATGATGGCTTATTTTCAACATAAAGTCTCTACTAACAGAAAATGAGTCCATGAGACATTATCAGAAGAACGCCTATAAATATCATCCACCTATAAATATTCTCACTTGAAATTAAGATTTACACAAATTTACAGTTTCAAGTAAATAAAAAAAAACAACATTTCGCTGAGGAATTAAAGTAAACCACAACCGCTGCCACAAGTACTGGTGATTAAAGGTAGGGTAGGCAGTTTTCGGGAGTTGCTAGCAAGAGCAAGCTAGCTTTGAAAGTATAAGATCCCACCCTCCCTCCAGAGCACAAGACGAGAGATGGCGTTAAACTGCATCATGGATGATGTCTCAAACCACGTCATTACAATAATAATAATTATAAACAGCTTAAAGAGCACTGACCTGTACCACCTGACTGCTGCAGATTCATTTCGCCATCGTTAGTGTTGCCATTGAAACGCATAAATTATTATTATTAATATACTGTATACATATATAAATACATTTAGACCACCTAACTTAGTGACCTACCCTATCTTTAAGTCACATTACCAGAAGCAAAGAGAGAGAGGGACTAATTCTACAAAAATAATAAAACCTAGAAGGTAAATCATCTACAATAGGTCTTCTCACACACTGCAACATGTCAAGATATCCACCATGACACTAATAAGTGCGAGTTAAAAAATGTAACAGTATATATATATATATATATATATATATAAATCAACCACAACTTCTTACAGTTTGTCACATGACCTATCAGTAAAACCATGTGACTATCTGTAATTTCTTAGTATTGTAACTGGAAGAATAACATTGTCCTTCCCCTCTAAGGTCATGTTGACCCTGGAGAGGACGACTTGACCACCGCCTTGAGAGAAACACAGGAAGAAGCAGGTTTAGGTAAAGATCACTTGCGTATTGTCGATGGTTTCCTGCAGAGGTTGCGCTATCAGGTCCGGGGAAAGGACAAAGAAGTCCTCTACTGGTTGGCAGAGCTCTGTGACCCAAACACACAGGTCATTCTCTCAGAAGAACACCAGGATTACCGTTGGGCAAAACTAGAGGAAGCCTGCAAGATGGCAAAATACCAGGACTTACAGGACACACTTACAGCAGCACAGCGGCATCTAGAAACACAAGGCAAACAGTAACATTTTACACTTGGATTTGATATTTAGACACTGATGGTGTTGAGTAAATGCATTCATCTTTGTAAAATTGTTATAGTGAAAATGATATATGTGTAAAGAGATATTTGACATCCGTCCCTTTTGCTCCCAAGCTTTTTAGATCTCTACTTGCTACGCTGAATTTAATTTGAACTCATATTAAATTGCTCCAACATAGTTAAAAATGTTAAGATAAACTCACAACCACTAAATCTCCACCAACAAACAAAACAAAGCTGACATTCATTTGAAGAATGTTCAGGGTTCAGTAGCCATGTTTCCATCGACACGTTTTTATCCGAATCAACTGATAGCGAATGAAAAAAGCCTTATGGAAACAGTAAAATTCGATGAAATTTCATGAAAATCGACTCAAATGAAATACGTTCGGTCTCATCGAATTTTCTCTTGATCGATATACGGCTAATGCGATAAAAGCTGATGGAAACGTTATTTGCCGAATAAATAATTAATTGCGATTAAGTTATGTCCTTTTATGGTTGCAACACGTCAGAAGACGAGTTCATCTCCGGCCAGTCTGTTTGCGCACACATGGCGGATGTCAACAAAGACAGATGCAGTCAGTGTTGTAGTACTCGAGACTCGGACTCGGTCTCGAGACCATATTTTAATGGTCTTGGTCTTGTCATGGACTCGTGTGCATTTGGACTCGGAATTGACTCGTACTCGAACATTTTTTTTTTAGGACTCGGACTTATTCCCGAGTCCACTCGAGTTCAATTCAAAATATTTTTCATGATTATTAATGTATGTTAATAAAATATTTCTTTAAATTGATTGACACATCCAGTGATTGGTGATTTTCTAGTGCGCAACTGCGCATGACAAATTGTAATAAAATTACTTTTAACACCACCTACTATGTGGCCTTTTTACCCTAAACTGATCATATTTTTTAAACTCTAAGTAAATTCAGTAAAAAAAAAAAAAAAAAAAAAGGATTTCTCTAAGTAAATAAAAGTAAATTAGGTAATCAACCCTCACTGGTCTCGGTCTCGACTCGGACTCGACTGTCTCTGGTCTCGGACTCGACTCTCTATGGACTCGGTCTTGACTCGGACTCGACTCTCTCTGGTCTCGGTCTGGACTCGGACTCGAGTGAGGTGGTCTCGACTACAACACTGGACAGATGTAAGTGGACAAAGCAAAAAGATGCTTCAACCAAAGGGTTTCCGTGAACCACGATCTCCCAGAACTGATTGAGCGCTCGTTCCCAAACCACAGTCACCTCTCCGCTGTCGTCGGGCATCGGCATCGCATCATCATAGCAATGTTTATAGCGTCGTTGTTTTCTTGGGTTAGTTTTGCTTGTTTTTACGTGGCTTGGTTGAATTCTAATGTAGAATGTGGTCTATTATTTCCGTTATTTCTAGTTAACAGACTGCGGCGCTGCTAGTATAACACACCGTTGCCATGGACGCAGTTCAGAGACGTACGGAACAGACTATTTTATTTAGCAGAAGCAATACTCGTTTTTAAATCAATAAACTCGTTTTTGAGTCAATATTTTGTGTCAAATGATTTATTTATTTATTTATTTGGTTGATTTATACACTCACCGGCCACTTTATTAGGTACACCTGTCCAACTGCTCGTTAACACTTAATTTCTAAGCAGCCAATCACATGGCGGCAACTCGGTGCTTTTAGGCATGTAGACATGGTCAAGACAATCTCCTGCAGTTCAAACCGAACATCAGTATGGGGAAGAAAGGTGATTTGAGTGACTTTGAACGTGGCATGATTGTTGGTGCCAGAAGGGCTGGTCTGAGTATTTCAGAAACTGCTAATCTACTGGGATTTTCACGCACAACCATCTCTAGGGTTTACAGAGAATGGTCCGAAAAAGAAAAAAACATCCAGTGAGCGGCAGTTCTGTGGGCGGAAATGCCTTGTTGATGCCAGAGGTCAGAGGAGAATGGCCAGACTGGTTCGAGCTGATAGAAGGGCAACAGTGACTCAAATAACCACCCGTTACAACCAAGGTGGGCAGAAGAGCATCTCTGAACGCACAGTACGTCGAACTTTGAGGCAGATGGGCTACAGCAGCAGAAGACCACACCGGGTGCCACTCCTTTCAGCTAAGAACAGGAAACTGAGGCTACAATTTGCACAAGCTCATCGAAATTGGACAATAGAAGATTGGAAAAACGTTGCCTGGTCTGATGAGTCTCGATTTCTGCTGCGACATTCGGATGGTAGGGTCAGAATTTGGCGTCTACAACATGAAAGCATGGATCCATCCTGCCTTGTATCAACGGTTCAGGCTGGTGGTGGTGGTGTCATGGTGTGGGGAATATTTTCTTGGCACTCTTTGGGCCCCTTGGTACCAATTGAGCATCGTTGCAACGCCACAGCCTACCTGAGTATTGTTGCTGACCATGTCCATCCCTTTATGACCACAATGTACCCAACTTCTGATGGCTACTTTCAGCAGGATAATGCGCCATGTCATAAAGCTGGAATCATCTCAGACTGGTTTCTTGAACATGACATATGTTCGCTGTACTCAAATGGCCTCCACAGTCACCAGATCTCAATCCAATAGAGCATCTTTGGGATGTGGTGGAACGGGAGATTCGCATCATGGATGTGCAGCCGACAAATCTGCGGCAACTGTGTGATGCCATCATGTCAATATGGACCAAACTCCCTGAGGAATGCTTCCAGCACCTTGTTGAATCTATGCCACGAAGAATTGAGGCAGTTCTGAAGGCAAAAGGGGGTCCAACCCGTTACTAGCATGGGGTACCTAATAAAGTGGCCGGTGAGTGTATGTAATAAGCAGGATAATATATAGCGAGGCGGTTGTGAGGCGAATACAACAACCGCCTCGCATTATCCCATTCATATGTCGCTATCAGCTGGCACATAAGCATTATTATTAGCCTTCAACTTCTGAAATATTGATCATTTTTTGGTAGATCATGGCGCGATCCGTTTTGTCTAACAAAACTTTGTTCGCAAAAGTTTGCTTGAATATTTGGATTCAGTGCGAAAATAAATGGAAACACCTTGAAATGTCTCAAATCAATTCGATATAGCTACCAATTTGATCGCAAAACAGCATGTGACGTCATTACGTACAGGTTTTTATTCGCTTTAAAGCCGTTGGATGGAAACACACTTTCACCAGCTTTATCCGCATGAGTTTTTTAACCGACTTTCAGATAATTCGATTGACAAGTGGATGGAAACATGTAAGTTAAGCTCTAAGGACGCCAAGCTGCTGCTACATATTAAAGAAAAAAAAAAAGAAAAAAAATCTGTGGTAATCAACAGTGTGCCTCATAAATCTTACATTGTATTTAACCTGAAAAATGTCTTGCGAGAGAAGACAATGTGGTCTATGGATGGTCACTTTTTATACACCTAACTATCCCATCTAATTATCACTTTTGTTTGCATAAGTTTATCTGCATACTGTACATTTTTTCCCAAGTCGTAGTTTAGGTGACCAGTAATTAAACAATATAAGTGAATCAGAAATTATTTAAGGTTATTTTGTGGGCTCCTGGATTATGCAGATTGTTCTAAATTACCTATAATGAAGCCAGTAAATAAAAACCAATGCTCATGAACCAGTGCCATTTTAGTATTATTTATACATTACAGTTTTGAATATTTTAAACAAGCTTTTATTTGATGTTTTCATTTGTTAAATTATATTTTAATTTTAAATGTTTTTTTATTTAAAAAATATATATTTCTAAATTATTTTAGTACTTGCGTTTAAACATTAGTTGATTTATTTCAATTAACAAAAATGTTTTTAATGGTTTTAGTTAAAAATTACAACACTGTCATTAATTGAAAGCACCTATAAATGTGTTGTCTAATGGTTTAATTGCTAAGGAGCATCAACTCCTGTACATACACACAAACAAAAATGAATTGAATTGTGATCATACAAGCACAGTCTTAAAATGATCATACTGGACATCCCACCCACCCCACACCCTCACCACAAAACTCAAATACTTATGTTTAGAATAGAAATAGGCATCAATTTCGATTCATTTTTACTGTTTTTCCATTTTTCTTTAAGTGAATCTTTAGAATGATATTCCCTTTAACATTACAAGAAAAAGGAAATGCATTGAACTTAAGAGCAAATAATGAATTCGGCTGTTCGACAGGAATTCGACAGGACCACAATTCCTGTCTAAGAATTAGCATATGAAAAACAAAAACAAAATTCGTAATGAAACATTAAAAACAATCATGACACAAATGATAAAATCCTTCAAGACAAATCCACTGTCGACTAATGTCACAACACTTTGAAATGAACTTGGTTGTTTTGCTGTGCACAGGGGTGTAAATACACCAAGAGTCTCTTGCTGAACGTGAAAAATCCAGTCCGTTTTAATCGATTCACGTCCCCGTTGAGCCACCTTGGCTCATAGTCCAGAGGTTCAAAGAGCGATCGAGTCTGGAAGGATTGTTCTTGATAGTTCAGTGAGTTCCAGATGCTCGGCAAAATAAGAGAGCACCGTTCCCTCAAGATCCTCAGATCCACACTCCCTTTTGGAGGGGTTTCGTAGGACGAGGAATCAGCATCCGTGTCCTTGGCTGGTTTGCGGGAATAAAGGTGTACCTGAGACCCCATGTGCATAAACGTATATGCTTCCACCCCCATTAATGAGAGACCTCAGGGATTCGCGTGCCTCATTGGATGATTGACACATCATATAAAACACATTAAAACACACAAGCATGCTCTTGAAAGCTACGGCCCACCGTGGCCAACGCAAAAAAAAAGCATAAGACCGGGGATGAGAGGGCTCACATTGGTAAGCGAAATGTCCTCAGCAGTCACTGATCTCGAACCCCGAACTTAAACACCCAAGATTATCCTCAAAATCAGTGAGGAAAAAGGAGAAATAGAAATGGTTTGGTACAGCAGCTCAGACAGTCATACGTGATCACTTACCAAGAGTGTTAAGTGTACACTTAAAAGCATAACAGTATGATTACCTTCAGCCAAAATCAATCGGTTCAAATATTCGGAGCCAAACGCGGGACATCATCGTAGTGACTTAAACAGTCTCATCATAGTATCTGGGTCAGCGAATGAAGGTGTGTTGGAAGTAGTTGTAATGCTTGTGTTGCTGAGCACTTGAAAGCACCTTCATGTGCCATATAATCTGACACCGTGATTTAATGGCTCAAAAAGCTTAAGTGATTTGGGGGTACGAGCTGCGCATAAAAGGGTGCATGTAGTTAGCAGTTGTGAAGGTGACCCTGCTGATGTGGATGACACTTAAATAGTATGAAGAAGAAACAGTCTATTCATTGTTCATTTTTTCCACCCTTGAATACTTACCTTTTTTAGTGGAAAAGTGGTAAATTAGGTACATACTGTAGAGAGGAATCAGTGAAGCCCTATACTGTAAAGACAGTTATGAAGAATCTGTACATACTTGAAAATCTGGGAAAAGAACAGAACATTCATTTGTTGGTGATTTTACCAGGCATAAATGGATGAGTTTAAAGCAGTAGTTCACTTTAAAAAAAAAAAAAAACTTTTGCTGATAATTTACTCACCCCCATGTCATCCAAGATGTCCATGTCATTCTTTCTTCAGTCGAAAAGAAATTAAGGTTTTTGATGAAAACATTACAGGATTTTTTTCCATATAATGCACTTTAATGGGAACCAAACGGTTCAAGGTCCAAAAGACAGTTTCAGTGCAAACTGTTCAAAGGGCTTTAAATGATTCCAGACGATGAATAAGGGTCTTATCAAGCGAAACGATCGCTCATTTAAAAAAATTAAGTTTTATAAGCTCAAATGGTCGCCTTGCTCTGTTCTGTGATGCACCTTTGTGACTCTCCTGTTCAAACTCATTCATCAAAATGAACAAATCTTTTTTTCGAGTCATTTGGTTCATTCAACAAACGAAATTAATGAATTGACTCGGAATAAGATTTGTTCATTTTGATGAATGAGTTTGAACAGGAGAGTCACGAACGCTCATCACAGAACAGAGCAAGGCGACCATTTGAGCTTATAAAACTTAATTTTTTTAAATGAGCGATCGTTTCGCTTGATAAGACCCTTATTCATCGTCTGGAATCATTTAAAGCCCTTTGAACAGTTTGCACTGAAACTGTCTTTTGGACCTTGAACCGTTTGGTTACCAGTAAAGTGCATTATATGGAGAAAAATCCTGGAATGTTTTCATCAAAAACCTTAATTTCTTTTCGACTGAAGAAAGCAAGACAAGGACATTTTGGATGACATGGGGGGTGAGTAAATTATCAGCAAAAGTTTTTTTTAAAAGTGAACTACTCCTTTAAGGGTTAGTTACCCCAAATATATATATATATATATATATATATATTATCATCATTTACTCACCCTCATGTCATTCCAAACCTGTGTGGCTTCCTTGATTCAAACCAGTACACTGAATTCGGTTACGAAACACGCAACAATCAAGCAAATTTGCCACGTGAATGCTTAAATGAAATTTTAGAATGAATAACAACTTAAGTTTTGGCTTTTTCCTCTTCTGAAGCCATCGTATAGCTACAAAATATTCAGAATATAGCTCACTAGTCATACTATTATGGTGTTTTAGTGTCGTTTTTAGGAGCTTGTCTGAAATCACATAGTACATTTGACGAAGAACAAACTTTGCGACTGTCATGTTAGTTGAGAACGGCACAACTCCTCTTCTGTGGCCTCATGGGATAGTAAAGTGTCCATCAGATGCTCACTTTAGAATCTCGCTGGAAGTAATAGGTCATCCAGATATTTACTGCATCAATACTATGAATTCAGACTAACTATTTTTATGTCCGGACTACGGAGCAACACCTACTATTTAGCAGGAAAACAGGCATATTCGAAAACAGGGATTTTTTTTAGTTTTAATTTTTAGGAAAAAGCAGCTCAAACATCCTTAAAAATGTCAATTTTTTTTGTTCCACGGAAGAAAGAATGTCCTACAGGTTTTGGAACAACATGAGGGCGAATAAATCATGACAAAATTAAAATTTTTGTGGGAACTAGTCCTTAAAATTTTTTTTATATATATATTTTTTAAAACGAACATGTTTAAGGTGGCCTGACAAGCTCTGAATATCCAAAAGCCCTGAGGTTAAGAGGCAGGAGAAGGTGGGATGTGAAATGTAACCACAAATGACTGGTTTTATGAACCCATGGTGTACTTTAGGGAGGTGGGAGGTGCTATAAGGACAGAGATCTGAAGGGTTTTCAGAGTGAAAATGAAAGCTTTAAGCATAGGAAAAGAGAATCTGAAACATGAGGCTGTATAGGGGTAAAGAATAGTGTGAGGGCGAAGGTCAGTGTCACGGAAATGGTGGAAGGAGGTCAAGACTCCTCATTGCCAGAGTCGTCTTCATCGCCAAAACAGTCCCCGGCCATTTCGCTGCCAATCCCAACGGCCTCTGCCTCGTCATCCTCATCTTCATCCTCCTCTATATCGTCGTCATAAAGATCGTCGTAGAGCAGGTCGGAGCTACTGTCGTGGGAAGGCACTTTGGTCTGGATGCAGTACTCGGCTAGCGTAGTTGGTACTTTTACTCCATCCCGCTCTGCATCTGCCTTAGTGGACATCACCTGCTTCCTGTGCACGACGCAGACACAGTGTCAGAAAATCAATTCAGTTTATTGTTACAGCTCTAAATGTAACCACAGTCTACAAATATACACACACACAAAAAAAACCTTACAGACCAAAGTATTGCAGTTACAACAAAAATGTTAGGCAGCAAAACTGTTTTCAACATTGATAATAATAAGTTTCTTAAGCATCAAATCACCATATTAGAATGATTTCTGAATGATCATGTGACACTGAAAACGTTTAATGATGCTAAAAAATATCAGCTTTGACATCACAAAAATAAATCAACATTAAAATAAACAAAACACTGATTTTAAATTGCAATCTTATTTTACAACATTACTGTTTTAACTGTATTTTTGATCAAATAAATGCAGCCTTGGTGAGAGACTTCTTTCAAAAACATATATATAAAAAAGTTTTGAACATTACTCTATATTTCACTTCTTTTTCCAGTTTTCAACTAAGGGATGTTTTGTTAGAAAAGAATGTCAATAAGAGAAAAGTTCAAACTTTCAAAAAGTTGTTTACTTGCCCAAAGACACCCAGGACAGTATGTCCTAAACTTCAGTGGGATGGTGCAATGTAAGTGTGTTGGGCCAAAATTTGGCCCCAGATAATGTTTACTCTAGATCTCTGCCACTTCAGTGGTATAATTCAATTTTG
The DNA here is from genome assembly GCF_988280905.1 of Pimephales promelas. Classification (NCBI taxonomy): domain Eukaryota; kingdom Metazoa; phylum Chordata; class Actinopteri; order Cypriniformes; family Leuciscidae; genus Pimephales; species Pimephales promelas. The sequence goes on from NC_142787.1 coordinate 17,631,827, forward strand.
GCATTTCCTGAAGAATATGCAAGTATTTCTGCTATGTTGTAGATCCTCATGTTGCTGTTAGAGCATTGATATACAGTTGCTAGAGACTTCAAAGTAAGTCTATGGATTTTTTTTTCCACACGTTTTATGGTTTGATAGGCTACAATCGTAAGTCTGATACAACAAGCCACACACTTTAAAATATTATTTAGTTCTGTAGTAGCATAGACAGTGCAGGAAAAGTTATACACTGAAGTTTAAAAACTTTAGCTAGCATCTCAAATAACATATTATTCATTTAACTTTATGCACTTTATACATTGTGCGTTGAAACAAATAAAAATGCAACAAAAAAAATACAATTGGAAAATCTTGTTAATATATAACGAATTCAAGTGCAGGAAAAAGGTGACTTTAAACTTAATATAATTTGATGGAAAAAGCTGACTTTGTTTTTAATGCAACTAGTTTAAATGATAAAGTGTTGGTACCTTATAATCTCTGCATATTCCTTGTCCTTGCCTTTGCTGTCCCTCCACTTGCGAAACATGACCGAAGCGTCCACATTTGCAGGGGAGAAGGTGTTGGGTTCATTCAGCAGTGAGATCACGCTCAACAGGATTGTTCTGCAAACACACACACTACCATAAATTTGGGGTAGGCAACATTTTTTTTAATGTTTTGAAATAAGTGTCTTAATTTGTTTGATCAAAAATACAGCAAAAACAGTAATATTGTGAATTATTATAATTGTAAATAAATGTTTTAATATTTTAATACACTTGAAAAAAAAAGTCATTTATCCCTGTTATGTCAAAGCTGAATTTTCAGCATCATTACTCCAGTTTTCAGTGTCACATGATCCTTCAGAAGTCATTCTAATATGCTGATTAGTTGCCCAAAAAACATGTATTATTGTTATTATTATTATCAATATAAATATATAAATATAAAAACATAAATATAAAAACAATATATAAATATAAAAACACTTATGCAACTTAATATTTTGGTGTTAATAGATTTTTTTCAGGATTCTCAGATGAAAAGAAAGTGCAAGAGAACAGCATTTATTTGAAACTTATTTGAACATTATAAATATCTACAGTCACTTTTAATAAAGGGATAGTTCACCCAAAAATTTAAATTATGTCATAATTTACTCGCCCTCAAGTTTTTCCAAACCTGTATGAATTTCTTTCTTCTGCTGAACACAAAAGAAGATATTTTTAAGAATATGGGTAACCAAATGGGCCAAGAAAATATTTGGTTACCGACAATCTTCAAAATATCTTCTTTTGTGTTCAGCAGAAGAAAGAAATTCACACAGGTTTGAAACAACATGAGGGTGAGTAAATACTGACAGAATTGAATGCACCTTTGCTGAATAAAAGAATAAAAAAAAACCTTATTGACACCAAAGTTTTAAACAGTAGTGTATATATAGGGAGATTTGTGGATAATTGTGGGTATTTTCACCCCAATACCTGACATTCTGTGTGGGGTTCCATCGCTCCGAGGGCAGCTCTCCGCTCTGAGGGTCATCCACAGGAGGATGGAGGATGGAAATACAAACATCGCCATTCTGGGGTTGAGAGACGTATATTAAGCAACAATTGCAGCATTGTTACTATATGATTACTAATGTAAGTTTTAAGCTGTTGTAATTCCATTTGGTGGTGCAGTAAACATGCATCAACTGCACGCACACACAAGCATTTTCACCTCATAGATGTTTGGATGCCACATCTTGGTGAGGAATCGGAAAGTCGGAGGAGAGTAGGGGTAGTCAATAGGAAATTTTATATGGGCCTGGGGAAAAAGACATGGAGCATTATTAGCTTGCACGTGAGCCGTATTATAGCTAGTAAATGAGCTGTTGTAAATCAGTCTCAAATGGAAAGGACACATTAGACTAAAAGGGTTGGTATAAATATAATCCTCATGAATTTCAACATCATGTACTCTTCATCAGGTTTCTGATATGGTGCCAAAAGGGAGTTTGAGACGACAGTGCAGTTGCTTAGTTAAATGCTGCACTCTCTTCAGTCCACTGTTGATACAGTACTGTTTTGTGCTGACTTTTGTGATTATAGTTATTATAACAATAATGATTTTGAACGTGATTGTGGCTTTGAGTTTTGTTATAACAACTGCAATCGCTGTGAGAGCAGTTATAGGTTATTTGGCTAGGAGTACTGTTTTAAAGGACTAGTTCAACCAAAAATTCAAATTCTACATTATTTACCAAATACAACTTTCTTTCTTACATGGAACACAAACGGAGAAATTTTGAACAGCGCACTAGCTTTCAGAAGCAATAAACAGTGTATTTCAAGCTGCAAAAATACAAAAAACATCAAATCATTCAAGTTTAACATTATCTTCCCCTCCTGTCACTCGGACCAGATAATTGAGTGTTACAATAAGTCTGATTTAGGAGCTGATTTCAAAATAATATAAATAAAATGTATTTGTTCGTTCAGAAATCTCTCACAAACACTCCAAGTAGAGCTATGGCAGCTTTCACATGGTTTGCACTTTGCAGTAAATAACAGTGAAAACAAATGTTTAAATTTCAGTCTGTTCCTCATAACAATCTAACATATGACTTGTTGGACTTGGAATATACTCCATAAGTAATATGGACTACTTTTATGGTAATTTTTTACTACATCCTTTTTGATGTTCGAAGCCCTGCAGATAATAAGAGAATTGTCATTTTTTTGGGTGAACTATTGCTTTGAACATGAGTGCGGTGCTGCTGCTGCTCTGCATTTCTAAATCATGTGTGTCGGACAAGATGGACTGGCTGGTGATTAAGTGTAGCGTGACTGTGACGGCGTGAATGAAGATCTGTGCCACAGTCAAAAACTTAGAAAGTCTTAGAAAACCACAACCTAATGTAATGTACCTAATGTAACAATGTAATGTCATCATTAGGAATAAATGGGAACAAATGAAACAGCTCTTTGAAGCCAGAAAAACTTTTTTTTAGAAAACCTTGCATAAATATAAAGAAAAATTAACATTACATTTGATGTATAAAAAACTAGAAATGCTTTTTACCAAAATTGCTAAATTGATATCCATGCAAATACTTTGTCTGATGGGTGGAACCCAAGCCTGTGCTCACAAAGATACCATGATCTTCCCCAAAACATGCTGTACAACATATCACCCAGCTAAACTGCACCACATTGATTCAAATAATGAATGTTTTACAATTCAGACAAAAAGGTGATCAAAACTCATAAGGGATTCAACCTACAAACAAATTTTTTTAGGGACTGAATTTTGTTTATTTTTATGTGCACATAAAGAAACATTTCAAAACTATATGAGTCCGTCACACTGATTTGCCACCATGAACTCAAAATATCAAAACATCCATAAAGACTGTGACCTGTGGCATTGTTATGATACAATAATTTAACTCTGAATGCGGAGGAACTCTGTTGTGGTAAAGTTGATGATGCGTTACTGTAAAAGTACTGACTATTGCAGTTGATAATATTCCACTGAGAATAAATAACTACGGGGATATGGTTGAAACACACTGTCCTTCTCTTTTTAGCTCTCATATTGAGATGTCATTAATATCTGTCAAGGCTATTAATAGCGATCTAGAGTATAAGGAACACACCACCAGGGAGATAAGAACTAGGGATTGCAAAACATGGGAGAACATGGTGTGTGATATATAGTATAAAATTAAATAGAATCATAAAAAATGTGATTGTTGATCTGACTCGAAACACCCTGGTCCGATGGTAAGCATTCAAGAAAATTTTTCAGGCTTACCTTGAAGTAGCCTCCTTCATAAAGTGTGTTTGGAGGGCCAAAGATGGCCACCTCCCAGTTGTAGAGGTCCGACTCCTCCACCAGAGTGATGCGGAAACCTTCCACTGGCTCCTCCTGCAGGGATTTCAGCTCCAGCATCAGAGCCTTCTGAGAGCTCGGCATCTGCTGGTGTGCCATGACAGTCCAGATCGTTCAGCCTTACTGTGGATTCAAAGAATTTTTTTTTTTTTACAGAATAATATATTATTTTATAGTTTTCTTTAGCAATTCCATTATGACAACAATGATGTCATAACATCTTAGTTTGTAACTGTTTTATTTATTTCACATGTAAAGAAAACATCTTAAAGATGTTTGTTTTACTTTTTGTTTCAGTTTTATATGTTCTGTTGGTTGTATTTTATCCCAGCTTTTATTTAGTGTTAAAAAAACTGAAACAGGAAGTGCTTCTGGACCAGTGTTGTTTACATCTTGCAAAATGGTCTTATACACACACAGACATATACACACACACACACACACACACATATATATATATATATATATATACACACACACACACACACACACACACTATATATATATATATATATATATGTATATATATATATACAGAGAGAGAGAGAGAGAGAGAGAGAGAGAGAGAGAGGTAAAGACATTGCAAAAAGAAAGAAGAAAACAAAAACACTTGTTTACAAATTTATGATTAGATTAGTAAGTAATAAATAAAAACATAGACTGTTCATTACCAGCGTAGCTCCCCAGGAAATGTGATGATGAGTTCCCTAAACTTCCAGCGTCATGTAAATATTAATAGGTTGCTAATATTTATTTATTCCTTGGGGCCCAGAAGGGATTGTTAATCTCAATTTTCCTTTGTTATTTCCCGAATCCTGTTGCTTTTCGTCGTGAGGTTGTCCAGTCTTCAAGCAGAAATAAACATAAATCAATCAATTTATCGCCCTTACAAACAGTACAAAAAAATAAAGCAGCCGTTTGTTCTGTATCTGCTGTTGCCCGTAATGGAGGTGAAGGCGATGGGTCGGGAGTTGTCCTCGTGTACTATCCTAACGTCTAAAAACTCTACAGCATGCAATTAAACCTCTAAATTCGCTTTATGTGATGCAGAATATGTTAGTCAAACCCTGCAGGTCGCTGTCATCACGCCGTTTCGCTGCGGGTCTTCGGCCGCACAGTTGATCAGCTGCTTGTTTACATTTGTTCTGGTGCGAGGCTTCAACGCACCTTCAAAACCCCCCGTTTGCGCACAGAATTACACTGCAAACTCTGCTTTATCCGTCCAGACCGACTCGACAGCGAATTAACGTAATGGTATGGGTGTTATGGTAGTAGGATATGGAGATTAAAGAGAGCGCAGAAGAGATACATATGAACGATATCGACAGGTGATGATTTCTTTCGCCGTTTCTCAATCGCATCTATAGATGCTTCCGGTTATCACAGTGCGTGCCTGAATACGTCTTTACGTGTGTGCGTCATGACGCAAGACACTCTACTGTACCTTTAGGTTCAAGTCTCTCTGAGTTAGGTCAATACTCCTGTTAGCAAATTGTGCTTTGCTTCTCCCAATAAAAACAATAATAGATCAGTCCGTTCACTATTTTAGCATGACATTGTTACTTTATCGCCTGTGACCGCTTATTGGATTATACTGACAAGTTTAACAATGTTAAAATGTAAAATTCTATAGTAAGTAGTAGGTAATAAGAATAAGATAGTAAGCAGGTAGTAATAAAATAAAATTCCCTCAAAAAAGCCTTACTATGTTGAGATGTTTATCATCCATATTGTGTCAAAATGAGCTACTTTGTCTATTTAGGAAGTTGATCGGACTGTAATGTATAGCCTTATGGATGGATGTATAGAAATAACTGATCTGATCTACTTTTTGAAAGTATATGGACAAACACAGATTATCTATTTTATCAATGTTTTACTTAATGGTTATAATAGTTCACTAACCAACAATATCCAACAAACTAAAATATATCAAAACATCCATTTTCAAACCCGTGCTAAACTCATGGGCAAAGTCCGACACAGATGACGTCTCCTCAACTGCTCCTCGCTGATTTGATTGGTCGAATCTGTAATCATTCAGTGGCAACGCATGTCGTCACACAGGAACCGAAGGAGGCGGTCAAACCAAGATGGCGTTCCGCGATGAAGCAGGAAATATACTCGGTTTTCAGTAAATCTCCTCATTTGAGAGCGTCGACCGGAGCTTGTATGTCCGAGGACAAGTGAGAGACTTATTCGGAGACTGAAGACAGAGCAGATATTGGTAAGGACACCGGTGGGACGCGCAGGGACAGTTTGAGGGGCGGTGGCAGAGGAAGTCGGGGCCTGTTAGGTCGCTTCACTAACCTGAACTGAAACAAAACTAGCACTAGACAGTTGTTTTTAACCAGATGTAACTTACACGTTCATTTCTCTACTTCTCTAGTTATTAAGTACCAAATCGTTGTTTTTAGATCATAAATCTTTTCGTTGTTTGATTGACATGTCAGATCGAAAATAGAAAATCGTAGTAGCTTGGTAAGAAGCCAGGAATAAATATGTTTCATCATCCAATTTAAATATAACGTTAAATCAACTTCGAAAGACTCTCTCATTAGTATATCTAAAGATGTATTGTTGAATTTAAACTGGTATTGGACTCATCTAGCTTGCTGTCTGTATGAATTTTTCATTCTCTATAACGTTAGTACGTAACAAATCTGTTGACTGTAGATACTGTAGTATCAGCTGTTAAGGTTTTTATGTAAGACATCATGGCTGGTGAAATGACTTCAGAACCGGTTTTATCAGCATGTGATACAGTTATGGGGTAGTTCCCTCCTTCCCTCCCTGGTTGTCATGAAGTAGGTTGTCATTCGGGCTTAGTTTATTGAAATGTTATAGTTTGTAAACTTCCTGTAAATGTAGAAGCGCGTGTGTTTACAGTTTCAAAAGAAAAATCCAAGCGATGCTTGTGACTTAATGGTGTTTGGACTATGCTTTGTTTTCTAGTGATCTGAGTCATCTGACATTATTTTTTGACAGTGTTTGACAGTATCCGATTACCAGTATGCAGCCATTTTTTTTTTTTTTTTTAACATTTTGACGTAATCAAATCATTTGACAACAACGAAAACTGTTTTGTATTTTCCCCCATATTTGTTTTGGGAATGTTAACTGTTAAACTTAATACTACAAGTACAAAATACATTATTAGAGTAAAAAAATAAATTAATATTTTATCTTTTATTCAGTCAGGATAAAAGATTTTATTTCTAATTCATTTTCTTGTTCTTTCAAGTCATCAAGCAGTCCTAAACAAAATATCCCCTCTGTTTTCAGCATTCAACAACAACCATTTTGCCATCAGGGAATACATTTAATCTTAAATTGTAATAATACTTCATGATGTTCCTGAATTTGCTTTATTGTAATCAAATAAATACCGTCCTGGACTGAAAAAACTTTCAAAACCATTTTCAAAATTCGTACCAACACCAAACACCAAACTTGTATAATGTAGGTTAAACTTTTTTCCATTGGTTATGACATAGTTTCAATTTAGTTTGTGTGATTCTTTGTATTTAAGACCAATAGTAAGATTACTATAGCTCTTAACGTTGAATTTAAATAGCATATTATTTAATTCGAATCTTAAATCTCTTTAGTATTGTGTTGGCATGATCACTCACAAACAGCAATTCTGTTGTTATTTTAAACAATTTCTAATTCTGTCTTCCTTATATTTCTCAACAAATTGTAACAGAGTACCAAAAGATTTTCTCAAACCTTTAAATTACAATATTTATATATCCAAAATTACATAAGTAAGGCTTACTTATGTGATATTGGATATATATACATATATAGTAATTTCTTATGTTAAAATAAATCAAAGTACAAGGAAGAGAAAATAGGTAACTGTGCTCAGTTTGTGTGAATTTATGTCGTTTGTTTATTTCTTTAGTTACTCTAAATGGCTGCGAGGAAGTCTGGATCAGATATCCACAACAACGGTGAGTCAGCCAATCAGCTGTCATGACTGTTTATTATATTTTAAAAAGACAACAAAACAGATAATGCAACATTTTAAATGAATAATTTGAACTCATTTCGTTTCCTTGTTCTTCTGTTACTTTGATGTTTCAAGGACCCGTCAGCTACCTTGAGGATGTTCCCTTCAAGCTCAATGAGAAATTCCGCTGTCCCTCAAAAGTGGGTCTTCCCATTGGCTTCTCTTTGTCCGACTGTAATGCCAAACTCTTAGATCTGCAAGTAAGTCAGATTTTCCCTTTAACTTTCCATCACATAAGTGTTTTTGTCAGAAATAATGAATGCTTTGCTTTTACTCCAGTATGACTTCAGTCTGGAGCGACGGAGCGTTCAGTGGGGGGAGGAGCTTGCCAAAGCACGAGCCGCCGAAGCTCGAGCGGCGGAAGTCGCCCAGGTGGACTCTGAAAATGAAAGGCAGGCTGCTGCTCAGGATGCAGATGTCGGATTGGTTGGGGGGAAGAAAGCCCGCCCCTCTGATGAGCAGGACGTTCTTCCACCAGCTTTGAACCCAGTTTTAGCTGGCCTGTGGCACAACGCAATCCTTACGCCTCTCCCAGCCCCCTCTTTTGGACCGACGCGACCAGCACCTAGCAACCCGGCCCCGCAGTGTCTGAACTTAGCTGACTTTGAGCGAGAGGAGGACCCTTTTGACAAACTTGAGCTTAAGACACTGGACGACAAAGAAGAGTTGCGAAACATCCTTCAGAGTCAACCGCAGTCCGTTTCGCCTCCTCAGCTTCCTCCAGCCGAAAATCGGCCCACTTCTCCAAGTACGCCTCCTCTTCAGGCCAAAGCAGGATTGTTCCATAAACCCAATGGACTGGTTGGTCTGCTGGACTTAGAACGGGGTGGGGTTGTGGGGACTCCTCTTGGACAGATTGATGCCGACCGCCCATGTAATATTCGCTCACTGACTTTCCCTAAGCTTTCAGACCCAGGAGACTCCCCCTCAGAACCTCCTTTCAGCGTTTACCCACCACGCAGTCTGTCCAACGGTATGCCACCATCCCTGCAGAGAACAGCTTCCAATACCAACACGACAGTCCCCCAAGAGCAACCTGTCTATGTTCAGAATGGAACAACGAAGCAGGTATTGTAAAATAGATGAAAACATTTGCATTTCAGGGCTGATTGTTAGCATGTAAAATAGTCAACCCAGGTTCAGTGGAAAAACACAAATGTGACGACATTTCTGCAAAATTATAGCCTGGCTAACGCCAGACTACGTATCATTGAGAATGAAGCGTGGTCTGAAAACCACATGTTAATTTTCTCGTATTTGAGGCATGGTTTACGAATGCCCAGAGCCGTATTATTGGGTGCTACGAATGTCTTATCAAATGCGCCTGCACGTAGCTCATAGCCAATCGGGTCAATGATACCAGATGATGTTCATAGAGCGAAAGAAAATTAGACAAAAAAAAAAAGATGATGGGTCAGAGATTTAGGAGATTTAACATACAATTTCAAATAATAGCCGAATCCCAAATAGACTCCTGTCTCTTTTACTCACCTGGTGTGACAGCAGGTTAGGATAAATAAAAGCTGCTCTCAAATAGAGGCTGGGTCTGTTTTTTAGTTTCGGGTTGTTAATCTTGCTAATCATCTGCTTTTTGGCAGCCACCAAAGCAAATCTTTGACCCGCCAAAGCCTATTTTGATGGGCGAGTGATGTAGAATAGAATGACTGCTGCACTTGACAGGGCGCATAACGAGCAGGAAGAAAGAGAGAACGAGCGCGCGCCCCCTCACGCCATCAAACAACACGAGCGCCGTCTTGCTCTCTCGTGCATATTAATCAAATCAATTGACACAATAGTAAAAGGTTGGAAGGCCGCAGTTTCACGTGGAGCATTTGGAGATTTTTTGAGATTATAGACTGACTCAATCAACAACATCTCAATACTAAATTATAAAGGCTGGTTTCATATAGACGCCCGTCTCAAATTCAAGCCAGTGCAGTTCGACGATTTGAAAAAATAAAAGCCCGGGCTTTTATTTGAAGAACACAAAGGCTCTATCAAAAGTTAACTTCGTGTCCGCTGCCAAGATGGATCCATAGATATAAATAAACTGCTTCGGTGTCGTATAGACATCGTCCATTGTCTTGCCACTGCCTCCCCGTTCTGTGATTGGTTCCCTATCTTAGGCGAAAATTTTGTTCATGGTGTCCAGGCTGCCTAGCAGCTTGAATAAAATCCATACAAATGGAGCTGGTTATGTGATGCGAATGCCAAATGTATTCGTTCTCTACAAATCAAGTCATAACATAGTAAATCAAGTCTTTCTTAAAGTCCCCCTGTGTTGAAAATCAAGTTTTTAATGTTGTTTATATGTCTATGTGGTGTTTTTAACATGCAGAGTTACATTCAATCTATTTTGAGGCACAAAGATTTTTTTTTCACGAAAAATAAAGTTTAAATATGTAATTTTGGTGATCAATGATAAATTTTAAGGGATAAAATGATGAACTACAGGGGGACTTTAGAGGGATACTCCACTTTTTTTTTTGAAATAGGCTCATTTTACCACTCTCCCAGAGTTAAACCAGTTGCTGGTCTCATTGACTTCCATAGTAGGAAAAAAATATACTATGGAAGTCAATGAGACCAGAAACTGTCTGATTACTGATATTCTTCTAAATATCAAAAAATCGGCTGAATGGATTAGAAAACGGCAAAACCCAACTGTTTAACTCTGGGGGAGTGGTAACATGTGGAGTATCCCTATATAGTATCTATAATAGTCTGCCCTGTAATCATAATTTCTATGAAAAAAGGACATAAAAGTTGGTGTTTTACTGCCATTATTGACCATTTCAACTGGAAACTGCTGTGAGTATTATCTATATTATGTACTTATGTTACAGTTTTGCCACAACGTAGGAAGAGCCACGTTTTTCCAATGAGCCAAGGTTGAAAATAGTTCAACTAATTTTCTTCTAAACATCCTTGCAGTCAAACCCCGTCACGGCTACTAACCATCCGCCTGCTGCCACGATCCTTCTCGGCCTCTCTCCCAGTGAACGACAGTGTGTGGAGACAATTGTGGGCATGGGTTATTCTTACGAGGGTGTTCTCAGAGCCATGCAAAGACAAGGACAGAATGTGGAAGTGGAACAGGTCACTTTTTAGGCTTGGTTATCCTTACTACCAGACTCAATGATTAGTGTTGTTTATGTAAACGTTTAAATGAGACTCTTCAATTACTTTGTTTTGCCACTTTTCTCTTTCGTAGGTGCTGGACTATCTCTTTACTCACAGTCGACTGTGCGATCGGGGTTTTGATGCGACTGCTGTGGAGGAGTGCTTGGAGATGTACCAGGGCTCTGAGGAAAAGGTTGGTGAATTCTAGCCATACACACAAAGACTGAATTACTATCTGCTGTCTAATTTAAATATACATTTGCATCTATACTTGTTTCCATGTGCTTGAAAACACTGATCCTATAAAGAAGTTAAAAAGACTTGTACTTTGTTAGAACAAAGTGTCGTTTAGTCTGTGAGGTAAATGTAATTTCTTCACAGCAACATAACAGATAGTTCATATCTGATGCAAAGGTACAAAACTTGTCTTATCAAAGGTCAAACTTTTAAAGACCATTAGCTCATAATAATTAACATGTTTTATTAAAGGGTTAGTTTTCAAATATTTACTGTCCTGTTAAACTTTTTATTCATCAAAGAATCCTGAAAATCCTGTATCCTGGTTTCCACCAAAATATTAAGCAGCACAACAGTTTTTCAACCTTGCTGATTACTTTTTTTTTTTAAGCAAATAAGCATATTAGAATGATTTCTGAAGGATCATATGACACTGAAGACTGGAGTAATGATGCTGTAAAACTCAGCTTTGCATCACAGTAATAAATTACATTTTTAAACATATTCAGAGAGAGAACAATCATTTTAAAATTGTAATTTTCACAATATTACTGTTTTTACTTAGCCTGGTTAAGACCATTCTCAGTTTTAACTGAGTTATGGTCTGGCAAAGCATCATAGACAAATCATTTCCAGAGGGGCGTCACCAACGGATGTCGCGGATATACCTTAAACCAATCAGAGCGATGAAGGAGATGACGTATGCAGAGAAACATCTCCGAGTGTTGTTCTTTGCTCGGTTTTTATCAAAAAGGAAACGTTCAAATCGCTTAAAACAGACGCGATAGCTGATTCAAACGAGTGATGTTCGACTGCGACATCCATTGTAGTGTAGGCTACAAAATCTGCTTCAAAATCCCAGTGCTGTCGTCATTGTGTAAAGTCCGCCCCAACGTTTCAGATTCATGCCTCGATTTCGACGGATTGGTAATGGGCTTGAATGAGCTCTTTGCCAGACTAACTTTCAGAGCAAATCTAAATTTGCCGGAAGTTGTTGGAGTTTTCCCAGGCTAGTTTTTACTGTATTTTTAATCAAATCAGATTTAATCAAATTCAGTTTAAATATGGCAGTTCAGAAAAAAAATTTAGTTCAAATGTGGCAGTAAATATAAATAACATTGACTTTTTACTATTACATGGCTATTGAAGGCCTGGAATATATTGGGTACTTATGTTTCTTTTTTTGTGTGTGTTATTTTTGGATCCTTGTGCCTATTCTGGACATTTTGCATTATATCCCATGGGGGAAAAAAATCATAAATTTTTGAAACAAAACAAGGGTTGTGTGTAAATAATGACGTTTTAATTTTTTGCGTTGTTATATTTATGCAACATTCTCTCCCATAGGCTCTTGAGTTTCTGCAGCTGATGTCAAGGTTTGGTGAAATGGGCTTTGAGAGAGACACTATTAAAGAGGTACTACTCGTGCACAATAATGACCAGGATAAGGCGCTGGAGGATCTGATGGCCCGGGCGGCTGCGAGCTGAGCTTCGAGGGTCCGTCCAACTGGAGCCACCCCTCCCCTGGCCCTCCGAGGGGTCCTGGCTGTGGAAGGATGTGATTCTCTTATCTCTAAGACAGGACGACTGATTTTGTATCCTAATAAAGATATACCTCTTGGAGTAGGGATTGATGGCACCGCTCAACTGTGCATTCATCCCTCTTCAGCTGTATGTCTGTTAAGTGATCTTAGAACGGTGACGAGTGGGAGGAGCCGAAACCCGTCCCCGAGAATCGGCATTGGCTAGTGTCTCTGTTGCCATGGTGACAGACTAGACTGGGCGGTACTAGAGAAACAGAATTGAGCGGAGCCCCATTGACGCCAGGTTTGACAGATTACGGACTCGGAGTGACACTCGAAGCTATTACGCTGCCATCTCTCGCTGCTGGACGCAGGCTTTCAAAAATTGAAACCTGAACACTCATAAATACAACCCACGGCTAAACAGAAACCCCACTGAAGTGCCCTCACTCTATTCTGTCTCTGCTGTTTGTTTGTTCATACATTGTTTATATGTTTGACAGGTGGAAATACTTTATCTTTCTTCATTTGACCTTTTTTGAGATTGTGTTTCTTTGTTCTATTGTTAGGAACTGCTTTAACAGAACTAATCAGCATTATGTAAGTTTGCCCAGTTGGCTTTTGCACTGGAATGAACACATTCGGCAAGAGAAATTGGTAAGTTCGGCTGGAACTGCAAAATTTGAAATGATGCCGCCACGTTCTCATACAAATGACATGCAAATCTGCACAGGCACACTGAATCACAGATGTTAATATAAACATATTTAAAGATCTGTAAAGATACACTGTCGGTTTCCATCTGTAATAAAGAAATTAAGAACATTAACACACCCTATTGAGGTTAACACATTAATCTATTGGACAAAGCAGAAGACAAATGGAGGTATACACTAGCACTCATAAGTTTGGGGTCAGTAAGATTCTTTTTTAAAGAAATGTATACTTTTGTTAAGCAAGGATGCATAATATTGATCAAGTTATATTTATTATTAGAAAGATTTCTTTTTCAAATAAATCAAAGAATCCTGCAAACCACATGTCCACAGAAATATTAGGTAGCACAACCATTTTCAGTTAGATAATGGTTAGAAATGTTACCAAATCAGCATATTAGAATTATTTCTGAAGGACCATGTGACACTTTAGACAAGATTTCTTTCTTTTTTTTTTTTTTTACATAAATGTATACATGTGAATTTTTAGTAACAGCAGTATTACTGTTTTACTTGGTCCTTGGTGCCACCAGCCTTGGTGAGCATAAGAGACGACTTCTCAGAAAACATGAATGGATCTTACTGACCCCAAACTTTTGAACAGTAGTGTCCTTAAGTGAAAGTTGTGCAATAGATCTGAAGGTGAGACTGTGAATTCTTGTGGCACATTTAATGGACTTTTGGAGCTTCGATCAAAAGAGGTATACTGTGTCTTTGTTAATATACTGGTCAACTTGCTCAGATAATGGTATTCTCTTTAGAGGAAAGCAGAAAAAAGTTGAACTGTGCAATGTAGGAACTTTACTGACATACTTTATTAACATATCTGATTCCAATACAATTTTTTTTGGCTCAGATGTAGCCCAATGTCTAACCTCATATGTTTTGATACTGAATTTTTGACCTTTGGTTATTATTGGGTGAATGTCATGAAAAATATGTCCAGGTCATATTCCACCCCTCCTAAAAAGATTTATTTGTTTATTGGAGAAAACCAAGCCTATTTTAAGGACCAATAAGTTGTTGGGGTTTTTTTTTTTTTCTTTTTTTTTTCTTTTGCTGTTTTACTGAATTTTGTAACAAACAAAAAAATGTGAAAAACAAAATTCATTGCAATAATTATGAGATCTTTATGATACATAATGAGAAATAGACTTTATTTTAAAAATAAGGTTTTTGTTTTGTTTTTTTTTATAGTGAAACATGACCTGTTGAGAGGTTTTGTGACATTTGCCTAAAAAATTGTGAGTGTGCCATTTCTTTTTTTCTTTTTACTTCGTGTCAGTTCCCATCACACCAATTCAAGTTGAGATTTAGATTTTGAATGCCACAGCAGCCAGATACATTAATTTGACTCTTTAAAGTTTTCAAATATACAGCAGTCTTCAGTTGTACAATGCTTTTACATGGCATGAGACGGTACTACCAACCTCAATCAAGTTAGTCCAGAGAAACATGAGTGTGTTACTGTTGATACTGTTCAAATTATATCAAGCACTTTCCTCTGAGATGGAATCACTTTTGAAAGATGTCTCTTGAGGGGAGATATATAGTTTTTTGGGGACCTCATATGGCTCATCATGAATAAAAGTGCTGCGTTATAATTTTGTTTTTATTTTTTTAATTTTCACCTTTATAGGTACATGAACATTCTCTTTAAGCTCACTTTCCATGTGCATTTTGTTTTGACATGTGTTGCTTCAAAATCATGATTAAATTGTAATGTGTGGCGTGGGTGCTTGTTGATGTAGGTGGATCTCATGTAGTCAAGGTCACCCAAAAATTAAAGGAAAAAATAAGAAAATGAACTTTGCGTTAAGAACAGTAGGATTTTTTTTAATGATTTACCATTACGTTAACATACATTCTCTCTCTAGATATAGATAAAAACAAGGGTTGGACAATGAAACTGAAACACCTGGTTAGTATGGTGTAGGGCCTCCTTTTGCGGTCAATACTACTTCAATTCGTCGTCTTGGGAATGATAGACACAAGTTCTTCACAGTGGCCTGATTGATTTTGAGCCATTCCTCTTAAAACATTGGCAAAGTCACTCTGTGATGCTGGTGGAAGAAAACATCTCCTCAAAATACTCCAAAGTGTCTAAAAAATGTTTAGATGTGGTGACGGTGCAGGCCATCAGAGATTTTCAACTCCACTTTCATGTTCATCAAACAAGTCTTGGTGTGTATTGGTGCATTATCATTCTGAAACACAGCACTTCCTTCAGGATATAAGGTTTGAACCGTTGGGTGCACATGGTCCTCCGGATTATATCGGTTGTCTTTGGCAGCGCCCATCAAGCACAGTTTGGAATGCCATGCCCAAACCCATCACTGATCCACCTCCGTGCATCACTCTGGACAGCAGCAGTTGGGAAGTTAACCCTCTTTGGGGTTTCTCCACACCGTAACTCCCATGAATGTGGGAAAGACGGTGGTCTCATCAGAGAACATGTTTCACATTGTCCACAGTCCAAGATTTGCACTGTTGGCAGTTGGCACCAATGAAACTAACTTGGCATTGACACAAGTGACCAAAGGTTTGTCAGCCTGACCATGAATGTTAACTAAATGGAGCTCCTGACAAGCAAAAAGGTGTGTATTTAATTTTTCCTTTTTTTGGATAATGGATACAATCTGAGTTAGTGCCGGGACATTCCTTTCAGACAGCTTCTTCTAGCTTCAACAGTTACTCCTGTTGGATGTGGTTCGTCCTACGTGGTGATATGCCGACATTACCCTGCATACCACAGCTCTCAATTCACCAAAAAGACTTGGTGTCCTGGTCACAGATGCGTCTTCTTTTGAACTCTGATATGTCTCCCATTATGTTGTGTGGATTGCAAAATTTGATGTACAGCATGCTATTACTCTTCTAATTCAACCTTCACACACTACTCCACTTTATGGTGGAATGTAAGATTGGCCACCAGCCCTAGCAAGATATAGGCGTGAAACCTCCAACAATATATTGAAAAGTGTTCAGTTTCCTAGTCCAACCCCTATATATATATAGTCGTGAAATTGTCTTGATCCATATTTTTTAATGAAATATGACCACTTGCATATGTTCTTGGCAGATTTCAAGAGGTTCACATAGGATTGATTATTCAAATAAAGTAAACAGGGTTCTTCCTTATCTACTTTTTGTGTCAGCATTCCTCAATCTAAGCTGAACAGACTAGAAAAGGCTGAAAAGAACAGAGCAAACCCACTGCTGGATGCATCACAAAGAGCATTCTGGAGTTAGTCAGCGCTCAAATGCAGATCTATTGTTATAATTGTAAATGGGGAAATGTGCTGAACCTGATGGACAGGTAGAAAAGAGGGCTTTTGTTTTGACGGTATATACAGACAGATCTGTTGCTCTTAAAAGTGTAGTGTTTTAAAATGTTTATTTTTATTTAAAATGATATCAGACTTCAGTATGATAAAACTGAATCTTCTTTTCAAAAAAGTGTCTGTTACAGTTACTGCACTGGTGTTTATAATGCACAGATTGGTGGTATGGTGAAACTTCCAGTGGTACAGAAAAAGGTCACACCCCACATGTTGAACAGCATATTGTGTATCAGCCAGTAGCAATGCTGACACTGGGGAAACATCTTCATCACGTTCAGATATTAACCAATAATTAGAGAGGAGGGCATTCAGTAATGCTAATTTCCACACTTTTATTAGTTAAATATAATATGTAGATTTGTAGATTTTTTACACTGGACTTTCTTTCAACCAACTTCATGAGGTGCTGGACACTTATTTCCTCTTTTCCTTCACTGTTCAGTCATCCTTTTAAAACAAAGTTTAGTACTTTATTTTCCTCTTACAAATGTATTAAAAGCTTATATAATGTTTATATATTTCATTATAAAAGTTAATAAGTTACAGGTCAATTTCAATGATCTACTTTCATATAATTTGACTTAGAGAGGCCACTAATAAATCATAGACTTTAGGTTTTAAAAGAATAAATAATTTTCTACTACGATTACTATGTCTATAAATGTACATAACATTTAACAACTTAACATAACGACCACCAAATACAACGTAATGTTGACTTGAATTTGATGACTATTTTTATCCAGCCAAATTGAGCCAATTATAATAATAAAAATGACATGATACATGTACATTAGCACATGTCATATTTTTTGTGGAATTAAAAAAAGCATGTCATATTTTTTGTGGAATTAAAAAAAGCACATAACTGTAACAATGAATATATAACTACAGCAAAATAAATCATTTACAAGCTTCTTTTTTTATTGCTCAAATGAAAACAACAGTATACAAAGTATACAAAACATACAACATTAATATTACCCTTAAATCATTTACAAGCAGAAAATAAACCATGGCCGTGAAAACGTCAGAAGGTAGAGCGTGCGCGTGCACGCAACCGTCGCGCACGCGTACAGTTGACCTTGTTTTTGTTGATGTTTGACTAGAGTGCGACTGCGCTGTACGTTGTCGGATGACGCGTTTTGTCAGGAGAACGACGGATAGAGAGAGAGAGAGAAAGAAGATAGGTGAAAACTAAAGTGAGCTCGGTACAGGGGAGGGGCAGCTGTACCGTTGTAGCTCCTCCACACATACGGAAAACAAACAATCCTGCCCTGAAAAAGATCTCAATCAAACGGATCGTGGATCGGCCACTAAAACAGAGTCGGGCGGTTATTCGATTCATCCTCGGCCGACGCGACTCCGTTGGATTCGATTAGTCGCGCCGCTTTACCAGCCCAGAGGCCGCCGAAATAACCCCATCGCCATTATATGATCCACTTCCCAGCGTTGCTGCTACCCTCCATGTGGGTGAGGGAACTCTGCGTGTCGGGCTATGGCGAGAAAAACAGTTAGCAGGAAAAGGAAAGCAGAGGAGCCCAAGGAACAACAGGTAAAAAACAAAAACAAAAAACAACAAAAACAGACATCACTTATACCCAACAAAAACATCATATGCAGCCACATGCTAACCTCTTGTTAGATATGAGATGGTTACCACGTATAATGTAAAGCAGAAACTGTGACCGTTTACGAACAGGAACAGATTGTAGTCCAATGTTAGCATCAGTCTGCTGGCTAAATGCTAACGTTAATGGTGTGGTTGTTAACTTAGTTGTTGTTGACATTGATCTGGCATTGGTGAGCTGGTTTATTAATGTGTAATCATTTATCAGTTGCATTGGACATTGAGGTTGTCTGTCGGAGTACGTCTTAATCCTGCTCTAGATTACAGGATAATACTCCTGCAAGAGATAGACAGCATTAGCTGTCGCCCAGTAGGACTGCGATCTGCTATAGTATAGTTCCATTATTTCATCATTAAGATGAGAAATATCAATAACACAATGTGTTTTTGCTACACAATATCAACATTTAATGTTCTTAACATATGTATCAATGTATTCGATTGTCTCTTTATTGTGATATAACCATAAGCCACAATTCTTCACTTATTACATGTTTTATATAATTACGTTAAATAGATTTTAAACATAAGAAAACGTTCATATGTAGTCTTTAAAAAAATTAATACTATGTCCTGACAGCAGGAAGAGTTGAATTTTAGCCACATTTCTCAGATGTGTCTGTACTTTCTGTCAAAAATGTGACGTTTTAATGAAAACATTTATATAATAAGGAAATATCAAAGTCAACCTTCATCCTGAAGGTCTTCTTTCTATATTTCACCCGCTATGAGTTCAACAAGGTCATATAGGCGCTGTTGAATTTGTATCATTTAAAATAACTCGCCTAGTTTTCAATATTCCTGATGAATATGTGACATTATTTTGAATCTGTTGAGTATTGACCTGATAATTAGCCAATAATGGCTTATTATGGCCTTTAGATGTAGATGTGGATTCACAGGATAGGATAGAGTTCCTATTTGGGGGGGAAGGTGGTCTTCAGGGAAACACACTGACTAGGCCTAGTTGCTTTCCTTATTTGGTTTTGTTGGTTTATTTCTGTTATCACAGGTCGGTTAAACACTAAACGTATCCCTGTGTGACAGCCATATCTAGAAGAGAAAATCGTTAAAAATTTTTCACTGATATCATAGGCCTCAACAATTGATGTTAGTAGTATGATTGTGCTGAATTTATATTATGTTCATCTCACTGATTATTAATATATGAATATATTAATTTAATATTATAATATTGTAAATATCATATAATAATGCAGGCAATACAATAATACAGAGTTCATAAAGTCTATAATTTAAAGAAACGTTTTTTTATGCTTCAATACTTTCTCATATCATAATTAATATACAGACATAGACAGTTACATCTAAGCCGTTTGCAGGTTTATTACTCTAAAAATGTTTATTTGTGTATTCTCACCATTCTTTGAAGTTTTCCCACAGCTTTAACACTCTTGAAGGTCTTTTGGTATGATAATGATACACTTGCAGAGTTTGTGAATGGGAATGTGTCTTGACTTAGATCCTATTCTGACCTACTTGGCCGCTAGGATCTGGGTCAGTCAGATAGGACTGACGTTTACTGGCCTGAAGGGGGATTGGAAGAGCTTTACTAGAGTAGAAAAACGCATCAGTGTTCTTGCCTAGGACAGATTATGTCATTTCAGCGAGAGTTATTTATATGGGTGATGATGTCTTGATTATAAGCATTATGATGTCAGTGCTGTTTAGGGGGTAATAACAAGCGTTAAAATGAATGAGTCTCCATCTCTCACGCACTGTTTTTTGGGCCTACGGGAGCTGACTTCAAGTCATTGGTTTTACACACCCCTGTCATGGCTATATTTGATTTGTCGATGCTTGCCGGGAGCACAGAATCGCTTTGTCTGCCATCTGGCGTTAGCATAAGATGGATGTCCTCACTTTTGTTGTTTGGCCGTTTTGGTGCAATATATTGTGTTTGATTTGAGTGCTATTAGCAGGGTGAGGTGATGGATTATCAGTGCCACCAGGTGTTTTTCTTCGAATGCAAGCTGTTTTTAAAAGCTGCAAAAGTGCCTACACAGTGCTGGATTGCAAAGGAGCCAACTTAAACCTGATGTCCTGTGAGATTTTTCTCATAATTTATGGTTTCTGTTTGAAAAAAAGTTACATAATCAGAATGAGAGAGACAATAATATGCAATTTACTACCAAAGAGCATTTTTGTAAAGTAAAATTAAGGTTTTAATTAATTAAAGGTTTATGAAGAGGATCTAATGCTCACTCAAAGTTACTCTTGTAAACACTAAGGCCGTGTGTCCACCAAAACGTTTTAGCCAGCTGAAAACGCTAGACGCTCTGCTGAAGACGCTGTGCTTTGGGCGTTTGAGAGCACTTGGCAGCTTTTTTCCGTTGAGACGTTTCATTGCTATCAGATACAGAATATCCGCAGCAGTTGAATGTTGTGACAGTTGGTCGGTGTGGTATTAGTCCCGCCCCTCCTCCACTGTGATTGACTGGCTGGGTAAAAAGTGACAGTGATGAGTGCTGCGTTTTATCCAAAGTTGAAAATTTTTCAACTCCCAGCGACCAGTAAAAAACGCAGGGCGTTCGGCGCTTCAGCGTGAAAGAAACGCTCAGCGCCTCGGTACGCTCATGGCGTTTAAAAAAAGCGGCGCTCCCATTGAAAGCAATTGAAAACATACGCCAGAGGCGCGTGGAAAAACACTTTGGTGGACACACGGCCTAATAAACATTTTGAGTAAACTTCCAAATAAATATACTTTTTTAATGTTGTGATGCTTGCATTTATTTGTAGCATTTAACATGATTGATTTGAGTTTTTAGTGGTTTATTTATTTTGTTTAGTTAAATATATTTGTTTTATTCTGTGGTGATTTTTGCACATTTGCAAAGACAAAAATGCTTATTTGAGCTGTTTTAACTAAAGCGACTTGCAGTGATGCATCTTAAAAATATGTCAGCGCCATTATTTTTCTAAGACACGTTTATGAAAGCTACTTAAATATCCTAATTGAACTAAGACCTAGCTCTGTCTGTGAAACCATGTCGAAAATTTGAGGTAGACCGATTAGTCGGCCGATTTTTGGCATTTTTTAAACATAATCGGCATCGGCCAATATCCAAGTATATCAAGCCTATTATTAGGCAGGCGCATCTGTGGGCAGCCTAGTGTTGTCGTGGAACACGTGTTTGACGCACGCTGCCGCTAGGGTCATTTTCCAGCCAAGTGAGCAGCAGACCTAAATATTAATTGAACGCGTTCAGGCACAACACTGGCCGTAGTAGCTGGATTAAACATGGTTAATATGCTGGCCAAAGAGTGTAAAATGGGACTGTATTTCACTGTAGACTAAAATGTCCAACAGTGAGATGCCGTTGTCTGAAGAACAACAGGCGGATGGTGCGTTGTGCAATTAATGGTGCATTTAATGTGTGTTATTGTTAGAAGTTAAATTAAATAAAATATAATAAATCTTATATATAAAAAATTAAATAATTTAAAGTTTTTTTTCTCCTTTTGTGATAATTAGGTTATGTCCATTTGTCTTTGTCCGTCAACAAACAAAACAAACCAAAAATACATGTTTCAGGACATTTTTTGAGAGGATAAAATGTTTTAGTTGAGAAAGTTTGTCTATGTTAAGTAATAATCATTTCTTTTACATTTTATCTTTCAAATAGAGGTTAAAAACCAAGCAAATATTGGCCAAAAATAAATCGGCAGCATTAATCGGCCGACGCGGATTTCAAAAGATTGGTATCAGCATCAGCGTGAAAAAAACCATATCGGTTGACCTCTATCGAAAATGATCAGTTACTGCTAGTAAATGCATGACAGTTTGTTATAGGTTATAGCATTTTTTAAAATCACATTTATTATGAAAGTAAATTGTTTTCATTTAGATTTTTAACATGTTGTAAAAAAATCACCCCTTTTTGTCCCTCTTGACAGTTTGACTGGTGTCAGAGTGCGTTGAAGCGTGCCCGCGTGTCCAGCTCAGCGCGTCATGCCCAGCACTGGTGGCAGAGTCGGCGGTCGGTGGTGTGTTCTGTGAGAGGGAGGGAGTTTCGCCCGCAGCAGCAGCACGAGTGGAGCTTCCAGCGGAGTCTGCGCGGATTCGCCGCTGGACGCATCCCCGGGATCCTGAGAGAGAGAGAGTTCTCCCTTGGCCGCCTCAACAAGGTGTTCGCTTCCCAATGGCTCAACCACAGACAAGTGGTGTGCGGAACCAAATGCAACACGGTGAGGTGGTTTATGATTAGTACTTCATGTAATGTTATCAGTGCTGTACTGTTCTTGCCTCACATTTAAATCGTGATATATTTGAAAGTTTACTGTTAATTTTGATGTTTAAAAAACATTTACTCTATTTCACAGTTTACACTTTCTTTCACTCGTTTGCTTTCACTCCCCACACAACCAGGATGCAAGTTACTTTTAATACCAGATTTAATTAAACATATATATATATATATATATATATATATATATATATATTAGGGCTGTCAAATGATTAATTGCGTCCAAAATAAAAGTTTGTGTTTACATAATATATGTGGGTGCACTGTGTATAATTATTTTATATAGGCTAAATATACACGCATGCTTGTATATATTTAAGAAATATTTTGATGTATATACTGTATATAGATTTATATCTAATTTATATTAAATATAAATATTTTATGTATAAATAATATTTTTCCTAAATATACATGCATGTGTGTGTATTTATATATATATATATATATATATATATATATATATACAAAATAATTATACACAGGGCACCCACAATATATTATGTAAACACAATCTTTTATTTTGGATGCGATTAATCATTATATATATATATATATATATATATATATATTCATTCAATTCGGGTTTTTTTTAATGACAAAAACACAGCAAAATTGCTTACATGTAAGCTAAAATGTAAAATATTAATAAAAATTTTGAATCTCAACATTTTTATTAATATTTTAAATTTTAGCTTACGTGTAAGCAAAATAACTATCCCTACCAGTTTGCAAAAGGATTTTCGAGGCACACGTCACCCTATAGAATATTTCTGGTTAAATAAGCTCTATTGACAGCTACTGTCACATGCTGTTGATTGAAACAATTATTTTAAAATAAAAATAATTTTGGCCTGTAAATTGATGCTCTTATAGAGTTTAACTTATTTAAAGTCCCCCTTAAAACTCATCTTTGATCACCAAAATTATATATTTAAATGTTTTTTTTCCTGTCAGATTAATTTTTTCATGCCCTAAAATAGCTTCAACGTAACTCTACACCCTTGCTTGGAATCATAAATATGCATATTAGTCTCCTCCTCCACTCAATCACACGCTACACAATGGCAAGAGGAAATACTGGTTTAATTCAGCCATATATGTTTGAACCAGAAACTGATTCAGAAGAAGAATTATACAGGCATTTCTACAAATCGATGATAAGCCTTTGGCTTGACTACTTCAGCCAACAACTAATAATGTTTTGTTAATGTTACACGTTCAAACCATGTTCCTGTTCACCATCTCAGAGTCAGATGGCTGCCTTCTGAAAATCATTATCCTTAGAAATGCTTTGAACAACTTAGAAAGGCATATTGCACATGATTTGTCTTAAAGCATATTTAAAAACTCCAACATTAAAAACTTGATTTTCATCACAGGGGGTCTTAAATATTGCTTTAAAGGTATAGTTCACCTTTAAACTATACCTTTGGAATAGGTAGACGTGCCTATTCCAAAGGTATAGTTGGAAACGTCCATCATGTATGGAAACGTCCATCATGTTTCTCCATACAATGAAAGAGAATTACAACTGTCAAGCTCCAATATGACACAAAAGTACAAAGAATATGTCCAGCTGTTTTTCTATATGCTTTTCACCATGGTTCTGAGATGTTCCAGACTACAATTTAGAGCATGATAGATTTGATCTATTTATGTTTTATTTGTGTGTGGATTTAATTATTTTTGACACAGCATTCCTACAAGGATGACTTTTTACTAATCCTGTTGTTCTTGTTCTTTTAGCTATTTGTGGTGGACGTCCTTTCAGGACAGATAACCAGGATACCCATGCTGAAAGACAGAGAGGGCAGGGGAGATGTATCCCAGGGTTTGGGTGGAGTTGGAGGCCATTTCCATTTCCAAAATCCAGGATCAGTCGGTGGCCTGGATGTCCAGCAGGGATGTGGCATCCATGCCATAGAGCTGAACCCCTCTCGTACTTTGCTGGCCACTGGAGGTGACAACCCCAACAGCCTGGCAGTGTACAGACTTCCTACACTTGACCCTGTCTGTGTCGGGGATGTGAGTCCGCCCTTTGCTCCCTTTCTATTGGTGCAAGTAGTGTAAATGTCAAATGGATTAGAGGCTTCAGCCTTTTGCTCTTTAAAAAGGAAGAGTAAAAGTGCTCTTAGTGGCTAGCTTTGACTAACGTAAGTGAAAACAATTCTGTTATTTAAAGACTCAAGTTTGGTTCTATATTTCTAACAGGATGGGCACAATGACTGGATATTCTCCATTGCGTGGATCAGTGATACCATGGCAGTCTCAGGTAAGAAGCTTGCAGATCCAGTTTTTAGCAAACACTTAACACCGTGTCCTAACACATTAAGTGTGAGTGTATTTAAAGAATTGCCAAGTCATATTTCACCCCAAGCAGGTCATGTTTCACCCAAAGGGAGAAAAGAAATAGAAAGGATCTTTTGGATGAAGAAAATGAGGCCTAGTTCCGGAACATTAAGATTGATATTATTTTCATTACAGTTTAGCACAGCCTTGCACGCATTTCTTAGTAACAAACTGTAATGTGAAAATGACTCATTCTCATAACTGTAATGTGATTTGTCCAGATCCAGAGCTCATCTCCTTAAAATAATCTAAAAATGGGCTCCAAGATTCAAGAAAAGATCAGGTTTCATTCTAACTCCAAACTTAATCTTTTCAAGTTTTCAATGGCAAAAAGTAGGTCAAAAACCCACTAACGGTAGGTTGGAGTAGATGGTAGCTTCCAATTAATTAGTATAAGTCATCTAGCCAACAGTGTGCAAAGTGCAACATTATCCATCTCTAAAGATTTTACGTTTAACGTTGTCTGAAAGAACCCAGAATAAAGCTGTCAATGGGTTGAGGTCTATTTCTGTGGTGAGAATTTCTGAGAAACAACTAAAAATTCTCCCCCAAAATACTTAAGTCCTGCTCCCAGAGAGATTTTAATGATCTGCTACATGGAGTTTGTTTGTCATTTATTACACTGTAAATCTTTTAAATGGTACCCCTTATACATTTAAGTTGGTCTAAAATTCCCTCCAAGACACCACTGGGGGAAGTCCGGAAAATGTTTACGGGCAAAGCTTCAAAAATGAAAATTCCGAGAATAAATGTGAATTGGACATAGAAAATGAATTTTTAAAATAAATCATTTTCTTTTTGTATCAGATGACTTAACTCAAGCAATCTAAATTAGTTTTAGCTAAATAACAGGTCTGGATCTCTATCTTTTTACCAAATTACGACAACAAAAGCTGGTAAATATCAGTTCACAAGTGGAAAATATCATATTTTCCATAGCACGTGTGACGTGAATGGCACCATTATATCAGCCATGACAGTCAGCAGAATTGCACTTTTTGTGTTTCATGTGGCAGTCCTGCTGATCATATAATATTAAATCAAATCTGTTACACATGGCTGCGAACTGAAATATGCATGTTCTAATTATTCCTGTAATTTTTTTCATTTTGCACAGCTTTTCACTTCCATTCAGGACAGAAAAACATGTCTGATACTTAATTAAAAAAAATTATATGTTTTTTTTTATCAAGAGGGGTAATATGTTAAATTGTTATCTGGAGTTTTTCTTGGAAGTTATCTGTAATCTTTTCTTGTTCCTCATATTAACAATTCTTTTCAAAATATTTAACTGTCTACTTGTTTTTTGTTTTTAGCTGTGTGATGAGCCAGCCAGTCATAATCACTCAAATAACCTGTTTAAAGCTATGCAAGACCCCTCTACTTTCTTTGACTACCCTGTCTGGGTGTATTTTGAGATTAATTATACATTATCTCTTGTACACAATCCTATGTTGTACATGGTTTACAGATTCTACTGTTCCATTAAAGGAGAATGCATTGTTTTTGTTTAATCGAGCAGGATCTCGTGATGGTTCCATGGGTCTGTGGGAGATATCAGAGGATGTGTTGTCTCAAGCGGAGAAGCAGCAGAATGTGGAAGGGGTTCCTAGTTACTCCCACATTTCTCACCGCGCTCTCAAGGACATCCCGAAAGAGTACACCCACCCCTACAACTGCAAAGTGCGCGCACTAGCCTTCAACAACAGCCATAAGGTCAGCGGCTGTCTTTGACTCATATTGCTGAACTGACTCAAAATTGATTGTCTTTTTGCGTTATTCAAGCTCGCCGTTTCTCCAATTCTACTTTTCTTTTTCATTCATCCATTAGGAATTGGGTGCCGTTTCTCTAGATGGATATTTCCATCTGTGGAAAGCACAAGACAACCTGTGTAAGGTACAGTTACCAGTATCAGTACTAGTATTTTTCTCTCTCATATATTGGCTTTTTATGCCAACCTCAATATTTGATTTCTCATGACTGTTTTTTTTCTTCTGTTAAATTCAGGAGCTTTCTACCAAACTCCCTTACTGTAAGGAGAATGTGTGTCTGGCGTATGGGATGGACTGGTCTGTTTATGCAGTCGGCTCTCAGGCTCACGTTTCCTTCCTTGACCCCCGGCAATCGACTCAGAACATCAAATCCGTGAGCTCCAGGGAGCGTGGCAGTGGTATGTGTGGTTTTTTTTTTCCTTTTTTTCTTCCAAGATAATTCAGACAAAGTTAAAGTTATATTTTGCCAAGCAAACTGATGTTCAGTGTTCTTTTTTTTTTTAATGATTATTTCCTAGGTATCCGCTCTGTGAGCTTCTATGAACACATAGTGACAGTAGGCACTGGCCAAGGTTCCCTGCTCTTCTATGATATCAGGGCCCAGCGTTTTCTGGATGGCCCATCCAGCACACCCGGCGGGTACCGGAATCGCACTGCAGAGGGCATCCTTAAACTCTCCACAGGGAGAGGATGGCTGGTAAGATTGTCCATTTTGACCATGATTCTCTCTGCCTTGCATGCTGAAATTTTACTGATTAGACTATCTTATTTGATGTAGGCCATTGTTTATTATTATATTTTACACACATTAGAGCTGCATAAATCTGGAAAAATATAGTTAAAAAAAGAGGTTCTTACAAAATGTCAGTTGCTGCTGTCTATTTTAAAGTGTTTAATTAATTTGATTTTTAAATAAATGATTCAATGACTCTTAAAGACTTCACCTGAATGATTCAATGTCAAATACATTTTTAACAGTCATTTGTTGCCACCTATGGCTTATGTAATTGATACAGTCTTGTCAAGGTTCTTTCAAAAGGTGATTTTCTCTATTTTGTCCACTACTGTAAACATTAGTGTTTGTATCTGAGCTAAAAACTTTTGTCTCAGTACTTCTGTGATCATTTGAATTATTGGAAGACAGAGATAGTGTGTGGTTAATAAAACTGTGTGAAGCTATTTCATACATGTCAACTGCTCTCTCTGGCTTGTTGTTGCTCGGTAATATGATCACATGGCTGTTTGAATTGAGATTGTGATCTTTTCGATTAGTTGTGGAGCTCTAATATAAATTCTTAGAAAGGCTGCATTTCTTTGATCAAAAATACAGTAAAACCGTAATATTGTGAAATATTATTATTTAAAATATTACTATTTTGTATTTTGGAATATTTTAAAATGTAATTTATTCCTGTGATGTCAAAGCTGAATTTTCAGCATCATTACGCCAGTCTTCAATGTCACATGACCCTTCAGAAATCATTCATGCTGATTTGCTGCTCAAGAAACATTTCTTCTTCTCATTATTATCAATTTTGAAAACAGTTGTACTGCCATATATTTTGTGGAAACCATTATACTTATTCTTTATAAACATTTATAGATTAATAAAAAGTTCATAAGAGCAGCATTTATGTGAAATAACAGTATACATTTAGTTACTTTTGATCATTTTTAGCCATCCTTGCTTAAATAAAGGTATTAATTTGTTTAAAGAAAGTATATCTATTACCAAACAATTATTTTGCATTTTGAACTTTCATAATCATTTGATATACATGTAATATTGCTATTTTCTTCTTTCGCTTTATACACCAACCCACTACCTAATTTTTTAACCATGGGCAAACCTTGCAATTAATTAGTCTATATATAAGCTCCTTTACAAAGTGCTTACTTTAGCAGTCGGTTGCCTGCAGCATCAGCCTCTGCTTACCATATGGAAGTTCATTAAGCAGAAATGCTGTCTGCTGCATTAATCAGGAGTCCACATGGAAGTATAACTGATATTTGATTGGTGTAATTGACCCACTTAATTTGCTGCCCTTTTATTAAAACTTTGAATAATTTAACTATGTAAGGGATAATGCACAGTATAGCCACTCATTATCGCAAAAATGAACAACTCCATATATCAGGGTCCTGATTTCCCTGTCTGAGGCTATTTTCCCTGTCTGAGGCTCTAAAAAAATGCATCATGATTTCTCCAAAAGTAGCAGCACAACTTTTTTCAACATTGAATAATAAGAAATGTTGTTATGGGGTTGTTATGATTATGATTTCACTTTTTTAACTTTAGTTAGTGTGTAATGTTGCTCTTTGAGCATAAACTACATCTGCAAAGTTACAACGCTCAAAGTTCAAATCAAAGGGAGATGTTTTTTTTAAAGAATATGTTTTGTACTGTTATACTGTATGTTTTTATCAAGTAAATGCAGCACCAATGAACATAAAAGACCTATTTTATTTAACTTGAACCATCATACCGACCCCAAAATGGTAGTGTATGTATGTGTATTTATTAGGCTTGTAATATCAGTCACGTTCTTGTACCGTTTCTAAAATCAGATTCTTCTCCCACAGAATCACGATGAAACGTGGAGAAGCTACTTTTCCGACGTGCGCTCCTTCCCGAACGCCGTGTACACGCACTGCTACGACGACTCCGGCACCAAACTCTTCGTGGCCGGCGGACCCCTTTGTTCTGGCCTACATGGAAACTACGCCGGCCTCTGGAGCTAACCTCCGTCCATCATCCCTCCATTTCGCTCTCACATACCATGGGCTTATAGGCCATCTTCCATTTTTCTCCTTACTCTTTTTTTTTTTTTACTTTCAGTTTAGCTAATATCCAAGATCATCCTCTATTTCTCAAAGGACTCAGGAGCATAGATGTGATTCTCAGCTGTTTTTTTTTTTGTGCTTGTTCTTCTGTCTTTACATTTTAATTTGCCTATTGTACTCCTGAATTCACATCTGTTTTTGTGCGTGACGAAAAAAACGGCAAAGGAAAAAAGCAGAGATGTGACCCTGGCTGATGTCTGATCGAGAAGTTTGTTTGAGTCCTGAAAGAAAATGGAGGAGCATTGACTGCCTGAACCTTTGAGAACTGTGGAATAGTGTAAAAATATATGAAAATATTTAACAGTCTCTCTCGCTGGGCATTACGCTTAAGATTTATTTTTGTTTCATTTGCTGATTTTTAAAAAATTGGTTTCTAGAAACATGGCGTGTTGAGTTTTTGTTGTGTGATTTTCAAAGACCTGCTGAACAGCCCTCTTTCTTGGCTCGCAGTGGACTGACATTGTGCATCCTGAAAAGGCTAAGAATCGGCATTTGGAGATGAATCTTGGTAAATTGAACGGACAGCCTGACCTGTAACCTCACTGTGCAGTACTGGACGCTGGAGTCAAGACTGCAGTTATATGAAGAGCACGGAGTAAACATGGACATGAATCACAAAGCGGTCAATGAAGACTCGCCCGTTGTTTTCATTTTTCCCTTATGTTTTCCAAAATAATGGCAGGGAGAGACAATTGAAGGAAATCAGATACAGTTTGTGTTCTCTTTTATTGCTAAATCTGTACTAACGCACGCACACACCCGCATCAAGATTGCAATTTTCCCTCTGTGACATTTAGACGTCTTATTTATTTTGTATTGTTGCCATCACTAGTACTCATGACGTTCAGGTACAATCATATTTGTTAGGATTGTTGCTTCTTATCTTCTCTGCTCAAAGGCAGGGCAGTATTGTGTGACATTGTTGCCTTTCCAGAGTCTTTCTGTGAAAGACTTTTGCAGATTGAATTTGTTTAGGCTTTTCTTTCTTTTTCTGTTTTTTTCTTTTCTTCTTTTTTAACATGGAAACTTTCATGAAATTGTCACGAAATTGTTAGTACAATGACCACAGTAACAGGTATATATTAAGCAGAAATTAACCATCACTTTTAAAATGTATTTTATATATAAAATGTATATGTATACATATTTGGAATCTAATAGAGGGAGAATACAGTTTATGTAAATGTCAGAGGATATATGTGCGTGTGTGTGAGTGAACTAATCTGTCATTATTTTGGTGGTGCCCTTTTTTATACACACTTCCTGAATGTTTTTACAGATTACCGAAGTGTAAAGATATTGTACAATATAAAAACAAAACAAGCAAAAGAACAGTAACATGAGACATTCTTCAAAAAGAAAATGAATAAAACTTTATTGATGTATTTTTCTTCCATTCTGGCGTTGCATCATGTCTTTATGCTTTAAATACCTTTAATATCAATTTATAAGTCGTATTGAGAGAAAAAAGAATATATATTATTTATTATAAAGTTTGTTTGTGCCATTTTGTGAGCAACACTGCACTGTAGTGATTCATTTGACCGCTGGGAGCGCAAATCGTATGTCATAGTGATATGGAATAGATCAGTGATTGTGACCATAGGTTGTGATGATGCTCGTTCACGATTATGATCTGTAGGGACCCGCAATATACATGTACAAACACTCCAAACAATGAAGCATAATTCAATAGATGAATAGAAAGGGACAACTTTTATTTTAAGCTCCATAAGCGTAAAGAATATAACGTTATCCTTTCAGAAATGGACTAGTACAAATGGTGATTAATAATGATAGAATGATCCTTTAAGATGTTATAAAATGTATGAATTGGATTTTAATTCATTAGTTGTATATTATCAAAGTGTGTTGTTTGTTGTGTACGTGTGCGCGCACTTGTGAATGTGCCTGCTGGTGCGGGAGCGCGCCTCTAGGATCTGCATGGAGAGAATCGGCAGCAGCGGTGACGGTCACGTGACGGAGTCTGCTGCTGGCTGAGTGAAGCGTGTTAGCAGGTAATAAAAAAACAAATCTCTTTTTCAGACTATTTAACTGTTTTTTATATATATCTAATGCTACGTAATTAATGTTTCTATTTCTTTGTCGCTCATCTGTTTTAATCCGTCGCTGACTGTTTTTCGAGGTTATGTTGCCTTTTGTATGGCTTTGTTTTTCCTCAGTTTAGCTTATTCGGCTGTAGCTCTGTTGTGAGGCCGTTTTCCTCAAATATTCCTTCACAACAAGCCCGTATCACTATTAAGCCAGTTTTTCTTAGATTAAAATGTCATATGGATATACATAGTAGTGTTTAAATACTCATACGGGTTTAAATGTTATGAACAAGGACGCCGGGCGGTCGTCAGTTAGCCAGCTAAGCTACAACAATTGGAGAGAGGAAATGACATTCGAGATCATGGACAAAAGAAGAGCAGAGAATATGCGCTTATGCTCTTCACAAACTCAGTTTTTGCACATTCATGGGGTCAAAAACCGTATGTAACTCAAATGTATCCGAACATCTCTAATGATGAATCTGTAAAGTTGAACTGGGATGCTGACCCTGATCCTGCTTCTAAATTCCCTTTGTTTGAGCCGTCACATTTATCTTTTAACCTTGTTATGTTTATGCATGTCGTTTTTTGGGGGGGTAAGTTATATGGAACATGGTTATATAATCTCAGAAAGCAAACAAAGTCATCTGTTCATGTGCTTTGATTATGGTCGATTGTTTAAAGTTTCTAATGCGAGCGAACAGCCGCCATGTATTTTGTTTTGATTAGGAATGTTTCTTACAATTTGTCAATATTTGCTAATTTTATAGATTTTTTAGTAGTTCAGTTAGAAACTGAAAAAGTCAAACCAAGTTTTCTGTTTTAGTGATAATAAACCAATTATTTGGCTGATTGATATTTAGCCATTTAGAGATTATTGTCATTGGCCAATAACTATGCTCATTTGATCAGTTAACTAAAGTGGAATTATGCTTATGTAAAAGCTATATAAAAAAAAGGAAGCTATTTCAAAATTCCCATTTTGGTGCATTTTTGGTGAATGTTGTCAAAGTCAATGTTCATTGATTATCACCTCACCCCCCATTCTATTTTGAAATGTATATTTTCATCTTCATAATAATTTCTGTTTGATTATGGATCACTAATTATTCCATTGAGCTACTTATTCCTAATCAAAGATGAAACCGATTGAAATTTGGCTTATTTTATCAATCGGCATTTCTAAATGTGCTTTATATACACATTATCTGTGAATTCGTGGACACTATGGTTGAAAAGAGGAAGAGTAAGGCTTTGTTTTTCCATTTTGTAAGGATCTCAGAAAAATGTCCCCACATGAGACCGTTGTCAGCTGGTGGAATCACTTTTGTGGGTTGTTTTGCTTGCAGTCATCATTAAATCGTTGGTGACCCGCGGCGCTTGCCCAGCCAGTTTCACCCCAGTAAGATCTTTATGAATGTATGTATTTTGAAAGCTGGGAATTTTTGCTGGATATTATCTGATGATCTCTATACTTCAGAATCTAGCTGGAACATTGTTGTCGGGCGTTTTCTGTGTGATTGCGTAGAAGGATTTAACATGCACAATAAGGTCTCTTCTAGCAGCCAAGAAAAGCCCACTGTATCCATCACAGATGTTTTGTGTGTTGCCTTGTCTTCTGTGTGAGCAGTGATTCTTTGCTGATGTTTTAGTCTTCAGTTTCATGGATGTGAAGAATCTAATGTACTGCAGTGTCACAAGTGAAGTTTTTAATTTGGTGGAAAATCATCTAAGAAGGTTTTTCAGGAACAGCTCTGCCAAAAATGCAAATCCTGTCATTTACCCATCTCATTCCAAACCCATTTGACAGATTTCTTTGGAACACAAAAGCAAAAATTTACTTCTTTTCCTTGCATTGATAGAGAAAGAGGACTGTGGCTATCCTTCTCCAGTGCCCTCAAAAAAACACAATAAAAGTATCATAGAAACTCTATTTTACTTGTTCCCTATATTCAGAGTCTGTCAAAGCCATATGATTGACCAAATTTTAAATTATTATCCATTAAAAATCGAGTTCCTATCCATTAGGGCTGGGCGATGTGACTATATCATATAACAATATCTCACAAGTGCCCTGATGCATTTCAACTGTCAGTTGGCAGATGTATTTTCTAAGCCCCGTAGTTACCGTATGCATCTTTTTATTTTTTGAGACTACGCAATAAAAAACATCAACCCTCTACGGACACAATATAGCTAGAGTTGCCATTGGCTAGTACATTTTTTGTTTTACACACTAGTTTTTTTTAATTAATGCAAGAACAATAAAAAGTCAAGTAAAGTGTCAGTCTGTAATAAAATAAGAACAAATAATCAAACTAATAGCACAAATAAATAGCACAAATAAACACAATAGAACAAAGATGCAAATAAAAAAAACAGTTCTTTTCAGGTTGTACATGTAGATCAAACAGTTGTTAGATACAGATTAGGTACAGAAAATGAATAAAGGCCAATCAAAAGTAAAATTACACTGCATAGTCTTCACAATATAGATGAATCCTTATTAAAGTTCCAAAAGTTATTCAGTCAAGAGCATTGAATGATTTTTTTTTTATCTGTTGCTTGATTAACATTAAAAACAGACAGCAGGAATAATATTCTGCTGTCACTTCTAAGACAATGCACGGTTTACGTTCACTTAAGACACAACCGACTATGTTTAATAATAAGATTGTTGCCAAGATGGACATTGACATAATTGACATAATGTCTTAATTCTGAAGTGGCTTTTTGGACGTGTGCTTCAGATGTGCAGTTTCAGCAGACAAAACTTCTCGCGCAAGTGACTTGTCTTTACGGTCGTTTTACGCTTGAGGGATTAAATAGACTTTAAAATACGTGCAAATGATACAATTTCATAACAGAGGAGCAGCACTGGTCAGATTGAGACAATAAAAGTTGGGTGAGGTCAACGAGCCCTGTAGTGCTCTCTTTATCTCACAGTGAGTGCACATGTGTGAGAGAAAACGACCCAAAGCTCAGCAGGCAATTCATTTCTTTTCTTTTTTTTGCTTCAAGCTCAATTAAAGGCAACTGTAATCATACAATTTACTAGCCATTGGCTAATTCAAAGTTATTTTTTGTCATCTCATGACATTGATTTATTCACGTGATTTACTCGCATTGTAGAGTGTGGAACAATAAAGGTATTATGGACAAGATGCCGGTTGGCTATTTTTGTCACACACACATTCACACACACACACACACACAATGCAAGAGCATTGATGAAATATTTACTCTAGTAGTTAGCCTACAGCCTATTTTTGACAGCGATTAAAATGGTTCACAGAACGAAAACATGGGTAGATGATAATATCGGATTCTACAATGTTTTTAATAAGTGGAATATCTATAAGTTAGGCCTATTTGTTTTTACATATTGCCCTGCCATTATCCAGCAGATATTACTCGCACTTCCAGATATTCAAACACAATTGGTTACTGAATGTAAGAAACATTGGCGTTTAGTTGAGGTCATCCGATGAATCGGTTTTGCAGATTAATCGGCACAGATAACCGATTGCTGGATAGCATCGACAGCATCGTTAACATCAAACTTGGTGCCTTTGAATCTATGAAAATTAGATTTCAGGGCTCGACTATAAGGACTGTCTGGTGTTATATTATAACCAAGCGGCAAGCCGGCAACCTTCCTGTCTCTCTCTTGAATCCAACACGGAAGTGACTTAAACTGCAATTCATGGACTGGCCGTTAGAGACAGGCTCCAAAAGAGAGACAATGCCCAACTTTACTTTAGAAAAAAATACATAAGCAGTTTGTCTCCTGTCTGTTAGCTGTCACGTCACCTCAGATAAGCCTTTTTGCCCATTTTCGTTTATCTGGGATTATCGGTTTATCAATTATTCGTTTATCGGCTCCGCCTACTTTGGGCTTCAAAAATGCTCTTCAGAAACCTGGACATTAGGGCCATTTTTTTCAGTCTATGATTAGAACTGATTCTTGTTTAACCATTTTTACTTAGTTAGCCTAGAACTTTACTTAGTTAGGCTAGAAATTTCACTTGTATCTAAAATTTTGGCGTCGTTTATTAGAGTGAAAACGGTAACGCTTTTTAAAAAGTATTTGTGAAAGTATTGATAGGGCAAGTAAAAAATGGAAGAAAAAATCCTTAGCATTTAGCCCTGGATTTAATTGTGAATATCAACCTTTTTATCACACAGAACTATTATATGGACTGAGTAGACTTGTAATATAGACTTTTAATCGTACAAATTTTATGATGCTATTTTTTCTAAACTGATAGCTTATCAGCATGGCAACAAACAACATGATTTTTTTGAACTCATGTTTTTGAAACAACATGAGTCAATGACAATTTTCATTTTAAGGTGAGCCATCCCTTTAATATTACCTTGCTTCAACATTTTAAGTTGTTGTGTAAATGTGCTTTTCGTGGTTAAGGAAACGAGTCACTTACGAGCAGGACTGACAGAGTCTGGCAAGAAAATTTCTGTTATGTAAACAGTTCTTCTGTGAAATAGCTAGATTTTTAGATCATCAATACATGCTTCAGTGTAGATTCAAGAATTTTACGACTAAGTTCTTGTTTTGTATGCATGAGGAATGGCTATGTGATGTGATCGGAGTGTGAGCGTTTTAGAAGGACACTACAGGATAGTGGCAAAGTGTTAGCGGACACCAGTGTGGGCTCGTGGCGTGGTCTTCATTTCAGCTGGCTCGGATAAGCTTGATTGTTTTTTCTACAAGGGTTTCTGGCGGTCAGAGTATTGCTCAATCTTGCCCAACTGGGTTTAGGAGAAAGGAAATCCGATACGGCCCCTGTGTTTTTGCTCCAACACTACGCGGGACATTGAAGGGAAGATCTGCGGAAAACGTCAGCTAGCTCGCTTGAACAAAACCTCATCTGGTGTCTCCAAATATTTGGACTCGAAACTAGGACATGGAAATGTTTTCCGAATAATAAACACTTCCTGTTTTTGGCCTTGTTTTTCTTCTAGATTTTTCTGTTTTGTACATACATTGTTTTGTATATACTGTATATGATGACCTCGGTGGGCATCGAACGAGCCCGGGACACTCGGGACAAAGCGCTGCCCACTACCACACAGACCACACAGCCACAGAAACAGCTTCAGGTGGGTGAACAACAACATATTGAAACACATGCTATGTTAGGAATGACATACTACCATGCTCTTACCGTTTATGCTGTATATAGTATGACCATACTCTGCTGGAATGTATCCCAGAATGCAATATGCTAGACCTTCCAGTTTTCTTAGGGGGGATTTTCACAAGATACTCTTTCATTAAAAAAGAACAGCTAGATGGAGCACAAAGGGGAACGGATGGCTGGGGTTTTAAGCCGCACCTTTATAAGTTGAACTAAGTTGAACTGTTTTAAAGTGACGTCTTCACACAGTGCTTATGCTAGGATGTTTAAAAAACAGAGCAAGACAAATGTGTTTGGGCTTTGAAGAGGATGATTTAATTAATAATTAATTAGTCAATTCCTTTTTTATTTAAACTACTAAAAGTCAACACATTTTTCACTACATTACATTTCTACATTTTTACGGTATTTCAGAGATGATAACTGGACCCCACTTGCTTAATGAAACATACTGGGGTCTTGATGAAAGAATTGACTCCTATCTGTTGTAGTTTTTTGTTGTAATTACTTTTACAGTATATATACTGCACAGTAGGCTAGTAGCCACTAATATTTTTTCAGTGTCCCATGTCTACTTCCACTTTTATGTGACATGTCTTGGTCATGAATCTGACTGCTCATTCAATTCTCATTTAAATTTTTAGAATTTTAAGATCCTTGGACGCTCATTCTGATAACTTGTGCTTCCGATTGCAGGCTACAGCTGAACAGATTCGACTGGCTCAGATGATCTATGACAAGAACGATGCAGATTTTGAGGATAAAGTGATGCAGGTATGAGAAGCTCTCTTCCATCAGAGTAAAGTTGTAATTAAAATCCTCTAATAACCCCAGTGATAACCATATTTGCTCATAGCTCATAGAGGTCACAGGGAAGAACCAAGACGATTGCATGGTTGCTCTCCATGACTGCAACGAGGATGTCAACAGAGCCATCAACTTCCTGCTTGAGGGAACCTCTGATGCAGTAAGAATTCCATTTAACAAATGCACATGTGGTCTTAGACTACTTAGTAGGCACTAAAACACACAAGTTATTCAAAAAAAGTGAAGTAAAACTGGTTTTGTTTAAAATGTTGTTGCTACTGTCAGCTGTTTTGTGGCTGCACTTTGAAATGCAAAATAATGATTCGTCAAGCAAACTGGGATTTATTATTTTTCTGAATGTTTTTTCTTTCTTTCTTTTTTTTTTAGCTCTACAAACATATAACAGCAAGTAACGCCCATATTCATGTGTGATTGATGCTAATTTATTTCAGAGATAAAGAGTCTGTGACTTGTGGTGAAATTTGAGAGGCCGCTTCTTATAGACTAGGATTTGTTTGAATTATTTCTGGGAATAAAGCTCAAAAATAGTAAGTGGGTCACTTCTGTAGTGTTGATCAGAAGGTAATCCTGTGTCATAACAGACCTCTGCCTCCACCACTGTGTCAAATACAAGCTCCCAAATGTCCTTCATCAGTAATGAGGATTCAGGAGTGCTGATTAGCAAACCTGTATTTAAATCAGTTTAAATGTAAATCAGTGTAAATGGAGCTTCATTGATACCTAACATCTGCTGAACAATCTTCTTTTACTTTTTTTTGTTTGTTCTGACTAGTAGTAATTTTATTACTTGCAGACCTCTTGGGAAACGGTGGGGAAAAAGAAGAGTCTTGGGAAGGATGGAACCTCCACTGAGAGTAAGGAGAACAAGGAGAACAGGGAGAAGAAAGAGAGGGAAAGCAGCAGGGGTCGTGGAGGAGCGAGTCGCCGTGGCAGAGGGACCAGTCGCAACAGGCCAGGTCAGTGTGTTGATGAGGTTTCCTTGTTTTTATTTACATAGCTGTTTAGGGCCTATTAACACTAATCTCTAAATGTGTTTTTACTAATCGAATAGCAACCCGCTTGTTAAAATTGTTCATTTACACTGTTCGCAAAACAAATAAATCTAATCTTCAATTCATGCATTATATACACATACACATTCAGTTCACATCAACAAAAGCAGCTGATCAAATAGGAGAAATAGGAGCGGCATCAGGACTGGTATGATAATTTAGTCTACTATTTTTAATGAAGATGACTGTGTTGAGCTTTAGGATGCAATGCCAAAATTTTGGTTTAATTTGCTGCTGTATGTGTGTCTGCTTGCTGAAGAGGCAACTCATCTGTGGCGATGCGAGTAGTAGTATATATCTGGCTATATGTGTCCTCTAGCTATCTGGAGTCATAAGTTGCTCTCACATCTTTGTTTTTGCCATTTTAGCAGGAGTAAAATACATGTTTGGCTTTAACAACCAGACACATTTACACTTGTCCAGATGCATCTGAAATGCATCTCAGACCACCTTTGTGGTGATCGAATTGCTTTCTTTTTCGGAGGGCATTTACACTTGATATAGCTATCCGATCATAGACAGTGCATAAAGTGGATAAGTGTGTCCAACAGCAATATTTAGACAATATTTAAGTGCATTTTTGAAAACGGATAGCAATGCCAGCATCTCTGCATCCTTGTGACCTATTTTCATATTTGTGCTGTGATTAGTTATAATATGCCTATTCGCAGCAACCATAGATTTTCATGAAGGAACAGAATTTTAAATCCCCCCCTCATCCCTTTAATAATAAAACGAAAATTGGCATTAGATTCAGAGGGAATAGTGATTGCGCAACAACTTTTGTACTTGGTTTTTACAGTTTAATTGTGTGGAGTAGGTTTTTACACTTTAAAAGGCTTATGATTGATCTCATGATGTTTATCTGTATAGCAAGGACAGAGGAGAACGGTGTGGAGCCTGCTCCTGTTGAGAGAGGTGCTGACCGTGGCCGCAGGGGAAGAGGCAGAGGTGAGCTCACACACAGTAAAAACATATCATTTACATCAATTGTGCTTATTTGGGATGTGCAAATCTACGTTTACAAATTCAATTATTCTGGTTTTGTCAAACGGGGAATCCCTGTGTTATTAGTCTCATAACCATTTTTTTTTTTTTTTTTTTTTTAGAGATTTATGGATATGGCTCTTCAGTAGGGTGACTAGCACATATTCAACAAATAAATCCACCAAACCTTTTGTTACTTTTTGTGCTTTAAAGGGGATACATTTCTCCTGGGGTTTTAGCCCCCTGACACTTGTAGTAGCTATAGACTGTCAGCAGCGCATTAAACCCTCTGAGAAGCTGCGTTTCCCCATTTGAAGTGCTAAATACCTTAAAGATGAAACTCCTAGAAAAAAAAATTGAGCTGTTGGACAATTGGGGTGTCTGACCATCTTGACCCATCCTAAGTGCTTATGAGGTTTTATTTATTTATTTACAGTGTCTGGAGGTAGAGGCAGAGGTCGGGCTCCAGTTACCAGCAGGTTTACAGCACAGGGGATGGGGTGAGTATCACTCAAATGTTATTTAAACCTATAATCAATTTTCATTATAATATAGCCACTAAAACCCCTTCTCACACTCTGTGTATTCTCCTGCAGGACCTTTAACCCTGCAGACTACACCACAGACAGTGGGACATCAAACTCGCACGCTGATGTCTGGGAGAAGGGGGCCAATGACACTACAGATGGGACAGGTGAGAGACTCGCCTCTGTTGCACAGAACTTTTCACGATCCTTTGGCCCAGTCTCATCTCTCTTTCTCTCTTTGACACATTCAGTGCCATGGCAGAATACTCTGGACGAGTGGGCAGCTGAAGACTGGAGTGAAGATGTGAGTGTGAGTCATGCTCTATAATTAACCTCCTATGAATTATGGGATTTACAGAGCTTGAAATGAATAAGCTTGAAAAGACATGGTGTATGTGTTGTCCAGAAATGTTAAAGCATCATATGTAGTTGATAAATTAATAATACAAATTATTTATTATCACCGATGACATAGTATAGTAATAATAAATTATTATTATTATTATTATTACCACCATATTATTATTATTATTATTATATATTTATAGTTAGAATTCATTAATAAATAATTATAAATGTAATGTTTATATTTTGTACATCTATATAATCTCTTCATATTATATACATTATAATAATTTTATATAATTGTAATATAGCTATTGTACTATTTATATTTTTATTGTATTATTTTATAAATCTCCCTCATATCTGCACACTATAGTCATATACTATATTTTGCATTTTTCTGCCAAAAAAAAAAAAAAGCACTAACTGGCACGTTTTGATCTCTAAAGCTCTCTGAGACCAAAGTGTTCACGTCCTCTTGTGCACCTCCAACTGAGAACCACATCACACCTGGCCAGAGGTAATAGTCAGAGCTGGGGTTCTGTGTTCATGTTTTTGAGTTCAGCAAAGGCAAACTTAAGGAAATCTATTCTTTTAATTCCAATCATAGCATTGCATTGTGAATATAACGTCTTGTTTATTTCCCTGACTGTATTGCGTTTTTGTTGTAGTCTGGATCTGTCATCGCTGCTGCAGAAGCCTGTGGATCGAGAAGAGGCGGAGGGTCTGAAGGCCGTTGGCTCCTCTCAGGGGCTCGGCCACAGTCTGGTCTTCACCAACTCCCACCACCAGCCTGCTCGAAACGGAGGCACATCTTCTGGCACCAACAGCTACACACATGCCACTCTGGTGAGACAATCCACAGCCATGATTTACAGCACTTGCACAAATGTTTTCCTTGAGAACGAATGTCAATGACTGGCTGGGTGCTTATAGGACCTTTTCAGAAACTTTATTTATTTTCAGGTGTTTATTTT